>NW_010208437.1:3183-3556 GCF_000695765.1 Mesitornis unicolor | reverse complement strand
CCCCGATGGAGCGTCCTCCGAGACTGCGCTCAGAGCCGACGAGACTCTCAATTCGGGCGCGTTGTCATTGATGTCTGTCACCGCGATCGTGACTTTTGCCGTGTCGAAAAGCTCTCCTCCGTCCCGTGCCTGGACCTCCAATTCATGTGAGGAGATTTCTTCAAAGTCCAAATAGTCCTTAACGGATATTACTCCAGTCTCGGAGTCTAGCTGAAAAATTTCTGATGATCGGTCTGAAATTTTATGGAAGCTGTATTTCACGTTACCATTCAGCCCCTCGTCGGCGTCAGTGGCTGTGAGTGTGACGAGGGTGGAGCCCACGGGCACGTCCTCCGGCACACGCACCGTGTACTCCGGCTGGCTGCACACGGGC
>NW_010208437.1:2726-3034 GCF_000695765.1 Mesitornis unicolor | reverse complement strand
GTTGGGGCCGCTGCGCCCCGCCGGGGCCCGCCTGCGCGGCCAGTGAGAAGTGGTCGTCGCCGCTCAGCTCGTAGCTCTGCAGCGAATTCCGGCCCACATCCGGGTCGTGAGCCTCGGCCAGGGGAAACCGCGACCCCGGGGCTGTCATCTCGCTCATTCTCAGCTCTGTTTCTGCCTCTCGGAAGCTGGGGGTGTTGTCATTAATGTCCGTAATTGCCACTTCGATTCCATAAACCTGCATTTCCCCCTCCACTATCACCTCACAGCGCAGCACGCATTTCTACACCAGCCGGCACAGCTGCTCTCTG
>NW_010208437.1:0-2312 GCF_000695765.1 Mesitornis unicolor | reverse complement strand
GGCTCGGGCCGTGCAGTCCCGCCGCTCGCTCGCCCTTGCTCGCCGTTGCTCCGCCGACCGCCTTTCTGCGCAGCGTGAGCCGACAGCGACACTCGCAGCCGCAGATAGCAACTGCAGCGCTGAGACGCTTGGAAACTCTCCTGCTCCTTACCGCCTGCTCGCTCCTGATCAGCCAACAGCGCTTGCTGCATCTCCAAGATTGAGATTATGCCTATCAGCGCTGACAGCTTCACGGGATATACATGCCTTCAGGATAGTCTCTCTGACAAGTCCTGTCCACTGCATTGCTTCCTAAAGGGCATGTCCAACAAGCACCTCGGGAAAGCTCAGTGCTGTGTTCAGGCTCTCTGATACAGAAAACAGCTTCCCTTTCTCCTAGGATAAACAACAAAAAACCAGCAACAAAAAACTCAGCCTCCAAAAAAAACCCACCCAAAAAAACCCATAATAAACTATCTAGTTATGAACTGCATCAAACACCCAAACCGTTGAGCTGGAACAACGTGAGAAGCAGCTGGTTTACACCAGGAGGTGCTGGTTTCTTGTGATCTCAGTGAGAGACAGGCCATCTCTTTAAGATGTCACTCACAATTTTGTTAATATAGGACACACTGTTGGAAGATATTAGTACAGATAATCCTACATCCCTTTAGATATGGAGAACTCAGACCAGAGTAGCTTCACACAGCACTCCAGCCATGCGCAGCATGCCATGCATACACCAGTCATAGAAAAGGACGAGTGCCCCTGTTTCAGTGAAGCCATTACAGGACTTTCCTGCAAGAAAGCAATTCTGTTTGTCATTTCTAGGGTCACAATAAAAGAGTTTTGCATGTGGATCTGTTGTTTTCAGGGAACTTTCTCATCAGTATCAAGTGGGAGCTGCCTGCGGCCTCCTTGATTATGGTGATATGGCTGAGTTTCTCCTGCTGACCAGGGATATATGCAGCATATCACAGGACAGCAAAGCACAGCATAGACCTGTGCCTCCTCAGATTAACTGGACAGTGGATCACTCAATCCTCGATGTGCAATAGTCTTCTGGTCAGCATCACTACATCAACCTATCCTCAGGACTTACCTTTTTCTCAGGGCCTTGGTGGAAGGGACAGCTGTAGTCTTCTGCATTTCCTGAGAGTGAATCCTCTCCCAGGTAGTAGTTTTCGCCCACCAATTGCCTACCGCCCACCCAAGTGCTTCCCCAAAGCAATATGTACACTTTGAAGAGCCCTCGGCACACCCAGAACCTGTCTTAGGGTAGGGACCAGTTTCCTCTTACCTAGATTGAACTAGGCCCTGTTGCATCCCGATGCTCAGTACTCTGAAGACTGGCAGAGGTCTGACAGCAATTTCCTGCTCCCAACAACTTTCGTGAATGCTCTATCAGCCTCACCTCCAAACTGAAGTAGTGTACCCACTCACCCTTATCTCAGCCAAGGGAAAAAATGAAAAAAAACCTCCCAGCCTTTTGAAAACTTTGACAGAGATTTCCCAGAAAGACCACCTCTGGAGAGACTGTTTCCATACAAGGCATTCTGGTGTTCTCTTTATTTCACTTTTACACACAAGGGTATCCCAGTTTAAAATGGTAAAGGTAATAACTGCAGCACAACACTGCCTGAGGGTTTACAAATATTCTGTGCAACACTGCCTTCATTCAGATAATCCATTATTACACATGGGGTGACAGATCTTCTTCTGAGGAATAGGCAAGACAATGCTCCAACACAGTTCACGGAGTACAAGGAGAAAGGGCAAAAAGGAGAATGCAAACGGTCTAACACAAACCCAAAATATCCTACAGGGACAAATTTCCACTCCCACCAAAAAGCCTCTGAATTCAGGAACAACAAAGATGAGACCAAATTCAACGGTTCTTTTCCAAGTTTATCTCAATTCCATCTTTACACAAAGTCCTTTGAAACAATGCATGGAGTTTCCTTACAATGCACCCAAAGACAACAAATGTGTTTTCACAGCTTCGTACAGTTACAGCCTACCCTAACACCATTACTACTGCTCTATTTCCAAGGCAATCCCAAGGAGACAACCCACCAAACCCACCCTTGTGGGCTAGAGGAATATCTTGTGCACTTTTCTGCTCTCACCCAGAGAAGACAAGACTGCTGTATTCTGAGGGTCAAAATACTCTTCTTGCCTGATGAGCTGGGATTCTCTCCATCACAACAGCAGGATGTGAGTGAGTTCTTGCTTCACTGGGCAGCGCTAGTCCAGGATATGCACACACACAGTGGCCGTATGGACAGACATGGTGAGCAGCAGGCAAAACACACAAAGCCCACACATCTCAG
>NW_010208436.1:0-4890 GCF_000695765.1 Mesitornis unicolor | reverse complement strand
AATCCCTAACGTTCTGTGATTCTGTGACCTGTGGACCCAAACCCATTGGGATGCTGGAAGGAAACCCACCAGACTCTTCCCTAAGTTCCTAAAGAGCTGGTATGGAAGTGCAGAGAAATGGTGACAGAAGTGCAGATTAGCAGTAAGCAATGCAAGAGGTTTGTGAAGGGTAACATAACTATAACAACAGTTATGTGCAATGAAGATTTAAGAGAACTAAACCTGCAAATTTATAGTAATGGTGTGTAATTAGTAGTGGTGGGATGAGTGTTACATCTGTATATTAATAGCGATGTGCTTATTAATTAGATTATTAATCAGTTAATCAGTTTGTTAGTAGTATGTTGTTTATTTAAAAAATATTATGGCCTCTCGTATCTGTTGCACCTCCAATCTGTACACTAAAGGCAGAGAGTCAAACACTGGTGCCTGGTCAGTGAGAAAGTTGGAGGCAGAATGAGGTTTCTCTGCTCCAAGTCCCTTGTTCAAACATACACAGCATGCAGCAAATGTTTGAAATTGTTAAAAAAAGTTACAAAATACTCACTGCCACAGATTTAACTGCTTTAATTAGTTTCTTGCTTTCCAGGTTTTTCAGTATCTTGTTGATCTCCGTTAAAGGCAAATTACTTTTGTATCTAATGTCTCTGCTCCAAATACCTGTTTAAAAATCAGAGAAGTGAACAGAAATTAATAGAAGAAACCATTTGTTTCTGTACATGCTCACAAACCAAAAGTCACATCACAACATTGCCTGACTCACTTGCCAACCATAGGATGCATCCTTGATCCTATCACTCCTGGCAAAACAGAGGGAAGGGACAGAAAGGGATGGAACAAAACAAAAAAAACCAAACAACAAAAGACCAAGAAATGCACACCACAACCACCACACTGTCCTTCTGCCCTTTACCTCTCCAAGGGCTCTTACAACTGGACTCCATTTCACTGCCAACATTAATATATCACAGAAATGTTCTTGCATTTTTAGGTAACTTGTGTTTGCTTCAAAAAAATATGACAAGCCAGTTCTACCTGCCATCTCTCAACCATAGGCCACTACCACTGCTGCAAGTTTAGTTACTAGCAGCTGCTTCTGCTGGCAGTACACCTGTTAAATCCAATACCAATATCCCATTTTCTTCTAATTAGTGAGTGTTCTGCAGATCCCTCAGCCTGACAGTCCCATGGGTAACTCTTAATTAATATTCCAAATATTCTGAAAGAGGTCCCTCACAAATTCAACCAGGACAGGTTGTAATTTTAATAGAGAAATATGTCTTCACCTTTTTTGTTTTAAAAAGGGGACACATGAAACATCAGCCACAGACCTGGTATGGAGACTCTAGATTTTATATTTGTATTGTCTGGACAAGCATTTAAGAGTTCAGACAGGAAGAGTTCCATAAGTAAACAGAGTCAGTAACATTTAAAATTATATCTTATTTAATCTACCTTTGTTGCCTGCGTCTTCTATAATTTGGTAAACCAGCTTCTCTTGATTGTCAGAGCCTTTCATTTTGCTGTAAAATAAGACAGATACCAGGATTGTGAAAGGTCTAAAATTTGAAAGAAGTTGGTTTTGGTTTGGTTTTGTTTGGTTTTTTTAAAAAACTGAAAACAAGTACAATGAAAAAACCAATGCACAAAAAAAACCAACTCCTACACAATAAGTCAGTCATTGGCAAATATAATACATGACACTAAACCTCTCTGGATCAAGCCAAGCTTGATAGTGAGAAGCCACAGGAAAGAGAAAAGAGCACAATATGAAAGAAAAGTGACTAAGGAGGAGTCAAACAACTTGTCATAACAATGGGGAATCTGAAGTAACATATTAACACAACTGTGGAAGGTCAAACACAGGACAGAGCACAATTTAGGATAATCTGTCTCTAGGCAGACTGTCTACAAAGGGAGAGTAGCATACTCCCAAATCTAAGACATGAATTCTCACTGGTCTGAGAAAGCCTGAACTCAGCAATCTTTTTCTAAAGTATTAGAAAAAGAGGATGACATGCCTGCACTAGGGATAATTTTGAAGGGTATTTCTTTCCAGAAGTATGTCTAAGGCATCTTTTACTCAGATTTACAAGACATCACAAGACATGGTTTGAAGGTACATTTTAATAAATTAAAGAGAATGAGTAGCAGTTCAAGTGACACCATGGAACAGCTGTTAATATGAGCGCTGAATCTGTAACATGAGCAGCGAGGAAGACCAGAGAACCTCAGTTTGCAGATGGTGTGGTTGGGCTTCAACTGGATTTCACCTGAGCATATACAGATGTTTGCACAGATCACTGCTGTCATCTGGACCAGGAACTCTGCTAGCAAGTTAGCACTGTATTCCCATAGCACCCTCTGTTCAGTAGAAACCACTATACCTCAGCCAGTTTTCAAGATCAGCTCAGAGAAGTGTACCCTCTAGAAACAAGCAGTTCTGTTCTGTAACATCCATGTTACAGAATCAATATTACATTGCTGAGTGTATTCTCAGCAATGCTGCCTGAGAGTTGCAAAATTGTGTTTCAAATACATTCATCCAGCAAACAGGAGGCTTACCTTACATTTTGAGACTCTTTGATTCTATATAGGAGACCTGCATTACTCCTGAGAAGGTCCAGTTGCCCCTAGGAGAGACGGGCACAATGTATTTACTTTCCTTCAAATAGCTTCTTTCAGAATATTTTAAAATCGTTCTAAATTAAAAACCTTATTTCATGTTAACTGAATAAAGAAAAGGGAAAACTAACTTTTCTGACCACTGGAAACAATAATACCCATGAGGATATTTTTTCCCTGCAAGTAGAGTAATACCCTTGAGGATATTCTTTTCCCTTACAAGTATCCATTTATCATCAGCTGTCAGAAATAACAAATACAGTTCCTGCCCCTTCCCACAACATCTGTGCACTTACTATTATTTTTCCTAACTTTCTCCATTGCACGAGGGCCATCAGGTTCTTGTGTACTTTGTTCTCCCTTTCCACCAATACACTCACTTGCAGGGCTACCCAGAAATCACACTGGGACTCTACTGCACAAGTTTTGAACAATTCTGAGTTCAAGTAGCAAAGTTCTATTTATCACTAAGTAGAGACCACTGGAAAACTGCCAGCCAGGATTAACAGTGCCTCTCAGAGGCAAATTACCAATATCTCTTATATACAAAACATTTGTTGTGCCCTTGATGCTTGTGCCTAGGCCTGGCAAATTCTTATTTCCTATTTTGAAAGGACAAGCAATTAGACAAGCCCAAGAGCATAACTGTGTAGAACAGCATTAACTAACATTCACTCCTTCATCGCCAGCTAATTCTTTTCCCCATAGTTACAGCCTTGTTTCTTATAGACTTGCATTATGTGGTTGACTGAAGCTCACACCTCAAGATGATCCCCTTCAATGTTTTTTTACAGATTAAGTAGTTGCAGCTTCTCTCAAGTGAGGTACCTGATGCTTACTAAGGCCAAGCTCTCACTGCAGTTTTTCTCCATGTTTAAGGCACTTACTAGATCTCCCCACCCACACCTCCTGCTCCAAGGCAACTATTTTAAACAAATTCTAAAGACTTAACTATCTTTGAAGCCTCATTGTGAAATTTGGCCAACCTATTCAAAACTTATTGAATGCACAAGGTTACATTCAATGTATTGATAAACTTTACATTTCTAACAGAAAGACCAAAGAGAGATTAGATTACTTCCAGTGCTACCTAGTATGGTCCAAGCTAAGAAGTTCTAGTTACTAAAAAACACCAAAATATCACACCTTGCTCAGTTTGGATACTTCCCAACACCCCTCTTTCTGAGAAAGCCCCTCTTTTCAACAGTGCTGTCTCCACTGCACCACTCAGTCTGTTTTATTTCCTGACTTCATATGCCCATGAAGCAGCTAGCTACAGAACTGAAAGGAATCTTGATCTTTAAAGACCTTGAACATTTAGCTGATACTAAAGCTTATGTCACACTGAGTCAGCAAGACTAAACAGCTACTATCTGTTCCTGAACATGTGGCAGAAGTAGTTGACAGTGATCCTCGCTTGTATCTTCAGCTGACTCCTGATACAGTAAAATAAAATGCCCGGTGAAGTGGGGGAAATATATAGAAGATGCAAAAAATCCTTTGAGACGTTTCACCTGCTTATTATTCGAGTAATCCACCACCTTGAGATTTTGTGAGACATTCAGAGAAGACCATCACATATAAGAGCATGGGATAACATTCATTCTTTTATTTCTAGCTAATTTATTCTCCATCATTATTAATGGGCATTGTGGTTATCCCCTGTGGCTTTTTTAACCACTGCAACTACACTTGCACCTGACTGTTACATTAGACCATTGCAGAAGAATGAAGAACTTTTTTAGACGCATCAAAACCCAAATGTGCTATTCCTCAGTGGCAGTTTCCTCTCCTAGAAACCCACAGGGATACACACATTGGTAGTAACTTTGTATTACAGAATGGAAGGAGTAAGTTGAGGTACATTTTAATTGGCTTTGGCAATCATAAGTGCTTACGGCAACCAAAAGTAAGTTATGGTAACTGCACGTTACGGCAAATGCCACTACATCCCAAGGGATTCATTTGCTAGCCCTGCCTGTATTGGGTTTTTCTGTGAGGGGTTTTTGGTTGTGTCTTTGGTAATGGGGGAAGGGCTATGGAGATGGCCCTTTAAGAAGCTACCTGAAAAGCTTTTGCGTTTGTCAGACCCACCTCTGACCAGGGCCAAACCAATCAGCGCCCCTGCGAATTCATGTATTTAAGGGTGGTGCAGGACATGCTTCGCTCTCTCTGGCATTGGCCTTGACCAGCGCAGCCTCAAGTGCGGGTGGCGCGGCCCCGGCCCTGCCTGACTGGGCTTGGCCAGCTCCGACCACAACTTAA
>NW_010208435.1:0-701 GCF_000695765.1 Mesitornis unicolor | reverse complement strand
ATATATACACACACACTATATGGATATATATACACTCACACACTATATGGATATATATAGATACACGCACACACACTATATGGATATGTGTACACACGCACACACACTATATGGATATGTGTACACACACACTATATGGATATGTGTACACACACACTATATGGATATGTATACACACACACTATATGGATATATATAGATACACACACACTATATGGATATATATAGATACACACACACTATATGGATATATATAGATACACACACACTATATGGATATATATAGATACACACACACTATATGGATATATATATACACACACACTATATGGATATATATGTACACACACTATATGGATACATATGTATACATGCACACACTATATGGATGCATACATACATGCACACACTATATGGATGCATACATATATACACACACTATATGGATGCATATATACACGCACACACTATATGGATGCATATACACACACTATATGAATACATATATACACACACACTATATGGATGCATACACTATATGGATGCATACACATACACTATATGGATGCATATATACACGCACACACTATATGGATACATATATACACTATATGGATACATGGGTACATATATACACATACTGTATGGATACATATATATACATGCTGTATGGATACATATACATACTATATGGATACATA
>NW_010208434.1:22208-28496 GCF_000695765.1 Mesitornis unicolor | reverse complement strand
ACTCCTGAGATTCTGTGATTCTGTGATATGAACCCAGAAAGTGCAGGTGGTTTTGATGTGCAGCTCTAAATGGATACCTGGTGGATGCCTGTCTGGAAATTGAAGTTTAGGTTAATCTGAAGTTAAGCTTTTAGAGAGATCAATGAAATGTAAAATCTTGCTGTGGCTTCTAAAAATAAGTCGAATATATGGTGTTGCCAAGCACTAGGAACACCAACCATTAAATACAATTCCTTGTAACTTGCTTTACTTAATTCAGTTAAGCCTGAATCTTCCCACCCCTTTCCTCTTCCTCTTGCTGCAGGGAGAGGCTATACTGGTAGTAGTAACTACTGACATGGGCCGTGTGTGCTAGCCATTAAATAGCCCAGCTGTTCAGCCTGAAACTTCTAGATTTGAAGTATCAGCCAGATTTGGGCTGAATTTTTTTTAAATTTTATTTTTTTGGTGGAGATCCTTTACAGGAATTAATGCACTCCCTAGCCAAGTATAGTGTGGGCATGTTTTAGGCCTTAACCTTGCAGGGGATCACCATAGCAGTGCCCTGAGAGAGTGGCTGCTTTTGTGAAAACACAACAATTCTTTTGGAGATGTGTAGGAAGAGCTATTTAAGCTGGCATTTAACACTGGAGTAGCCTTGCCTTGGGTTTTCAGGGTGTCCTGGTTTGAGCTAAATAGAACTAATTTTCTATTTAGTGATTTTACTTTTCAGCTCAGTCTCTTTTAAGTGACTGAACTTGCTGAAAACTGGCAGCATGTTTTCCCAAACAGCGCTGCTAGAAGATATGCTCAAGGTCAGTTGTCTCATCCTGGGTGCTGTGTCTGCGCCTACGGGGGGAGAAGCAGACCCAAAACTGACCAACGAGGTATTCCACCCCACATACGTCATACTTGGTATAAAACTGAGAGATCACGAGGGTCTCCACTGTTTTTCCACCCTTTTGCCTTGTTTTCCACCGTTCCTTCTCATCCTGTCTCGTCCCTTCCGTCCGTCTCGATCCTGCAGAGGCCCGAGGCCTGAGCAGAACCCTGCTGGTTTGTCTGCCGCTGATCCTGATTTGTGTGTCCTGCATCCTGCTCCCACCTGCTGCTGAGTTTGGTCTGGGACTTTTCCAGTGCCCGGCTCTGCAGAGCCTCTGGTGACGTATTCGTCATTGGGGGGGAAGGGTGGGGGGAGGATTTTATATTGGTTTTGTATATATATTTGTACTTATTTGTATATATTTCATTATTTTCATATTTACAATATTATTCTGTAGTATTAGTATTATTGTTTCATTAAATCTGTTAGTTTATTTTCCAACCCGTAAAGTCTCTCTCCCTTATTCTCTTTTCTCTTCCCTTCTGGGGAGGGGAGAGGGGTTAACAGAGAGCGTCTGTCCAGGATTTAGTGGCCGGCCCAGCCCTAAACCACGACACAGGGCAGTTAGGTACCTACTGCTTTCTGCAGGCTCAATAGCTTTGAAATCTAGCCTAGAGCATCTTCAAATCTGCCGTAGGTAAGAAAGCCAAAGATAGCACTGAAATGTTAATTTACTGTGTATTTCTAAAATTAACCTTATAAACTTCAACCTAGATAGATCATTGGTTCAGTGACTTACAGCAAAATGTAATAAAATGACCAAGTGTAGGCTTTAATATCTCACACAATTGTATTATTGCCCAATTACTTTTTTGACCTCTTTGGAGCCGTGCTTCCCTTAAAATGCATGTGGTTTGCAGTTCTGACTGTCCTCTCGGCATCTTCTGTGTTGAGCAAATCAATAATTTGAGGATCGCATCATGCCTCTGGCTCCTGTTTGTAGGAACACAGCAACGTGAAAAGTGGTGTGTGCTTTGGATGAAGAGTTCATCTACTCAGTGGCTGCAGGTTCTCGCCTAATTTCTCAGATCCTAGGGAACTCAAGGCAGCTATTAATTTTCCTGAAATCACTAAGCAAATATGATACTTATCATCTGTCAGTGGCTGAGATTTTTGAAGTCAATAGGCTGTTCCTCCTGATAAGTTAACGCTACTGATACAATCTTGTCACCTCCTTCAATATCATATCCAGTCAACAGTGCTAACAGATATTTGTTTAACATCAGTCAAGGTATGGTGGGATATTCTTTGGCTCTGATTTAGGAAATTACCTCAGCATCTTCCTAGTTGTTTTCATGTACAAAAATATTTTGCATGAATTGATGCTTGGAAGAGGAAGACGTTGTAGGATTTTTGTTCTCTCACAGAGGGTGCAGGACTGTTGATCTTGTCCTTGTATGATAATGATTGGAACATGGTCTCATATTTTGTGCCATTGAGCAAAGGGCCATAAAAAAGGAAATGCAAGTAATTTATATGGATTAAATAATCCCAGGCATCTTGCTTTAACATCCTGAGGGTTAAAGGTTCAAACAAGAGCTTAAAGGTCTGCAGGATCAGACTTAAGTGCTGAATACCCACAAATCATGCTGAGTTTATTGTACTGTGGAAACAGAAGGACAAAGAACAGTTCAGCAGTTTGCTTGGTCAGACCTGAAAAGAAAATCCAAACCTGTATTAAGGGGTAGAAACCACATACCTAAGTCTGGAGAACAGAACTGCCATGCAGTCTGAGAGCAGTTGTATCTCAGAAGTGGTATTTTTAGTGAAAACTTGTTTTCACATGCCAAGTCCCATAATGTTTCAGAAATTTCTAAAACTGTAATGAAGGAAAAACTCTCTTAATTAAGAAAGGAGTATTTATTTTGTGCAAGACATCGTTGGAATACGTAATGCATTTTATATTGATGTGTACTTGTAATATTCCTTTTCAACATCCAGTAGAGAAATTGAGTGCTTTGAAGATCTGCACTGAACCTCATTACTGTCTCTGAAAATATCCAGCTAAGAGTCAATACCCATAATCGGAAAGGACAAGATGCCTGCACTTTCACATGTTGATATGCAGAAATGCCAGCACTGATGCTGAGTGTACTATTTGACACGCAAACTGCCTGGGAGGAGGTTTCAGGTTCCCAGTTTGATGGGTGTCTCAATCCAGTCCAGTCTCCTGTGTTACGTTGAAATATGGCCCTGGGTGATGTCTGTCAGACAGCTCTTACTGGGAAGAGCCCTCCATGGAAAGGGCAAGCCCACTGGTAATGGACATCTCTGTATCTGCTGGCATGGCTTCCCGTAATGGGGCCACAGAGCAGAAAGTGTAAGTTTTATAGGAAACAACAGTGTCTTACTGAAAAAATGCCTTGCTTTCCAGTTCATTCAACTGCTTAAGTAAAATGTTTTGGGACTCTCTAGTTAAAAAAAAATACTATTACCTTGCAGTCTTAATTTTTAAAAAATAATCTTTCATTTACAGATAGAAGGGTGATTATCTGGTGTGGCAGCATTCAATGGGTTTCTCCCCTTGGTTATAAAAGGAGAGACTAGACAGGAGAACTAATGATGGACGTGGACTTGTAGATTAATGGTGGTGTAATTGAGATTCTGAAGGCAAGAGCAAGACATGAGGGCTGTGAATATCTCTTCCAGTTTTAGCACTTTCCCTAATGAATAGTAGGAAGGGCAAGATTTGAGGCATACAGATGCTTCAGGTCTCTTAAGACAGCATGTCCTGAAACTTGCTCACTTTTCCCCAGCTGTGAGAATTGGTCTCTTACAATACAGTGAGGAAAGAAAAAAAAATATTTAAAAAGAAAACAGAAAAGATGATTGCAGTGAAAGAGAAATATTAAATATAGTTTAGAGCTAGGGGGAACCTTTGTTTTGCAGATTAATTTCTGGCTTTCGGCCTGATCCAGGAAACCACTTCTATCAAGAGAATGAAAGATTAAAGCCAGAAATTTAATTGCTTAAGAAAAAAGATTTACTACCCATGAGGTTCGTCAGCATCCAAAATAAGGTCTGTTCTGTAGCATACACTGCATTTCAACCACGCTGAAAACTATTGCAGAGGAAAAAGAAATCCTTGCATCTCCCAGAGCAGGCTTCTAGTTCCACCACAAGAAAGTGATTTCTCAATACCGCTGGAATGTGGTTTCTAGTACAGAATTTCTGCTTACAATATTCTCCTGTCATCTGGTGTATTTAAAGAATGAAATTGAAGGAGGAAATATTTTGTTATTATAGATCAAATAAATTAAGGCTCAGTTAGATGAATAGATTGTTGAGTTATCCATAAGACACTTTATTTTTCTTCATGTCCCATTCATATAAAGAGGTATAAATGTTGCTCTTCTGGCTATTAGCGTGTGATGCAACACATACTATGTTTTTGTAGGACAGTGCCAAGGTAGCTCTTCTAGAGCAAGATGGGGCAGCCAAGAGGCTTTAGAAATGCCAATTCTGTATTTTCCAAGCAATGCTCTTATTACTGTGAATGTTATCAAAAAAGAAAAAAAAAATCGTGTGGTTTTAGCCTTTGCAAAAAAAAACCCCATGCAGTAACTGCCTGTGTTAGGACACTGTATTCTGAGTCAATACGCTGCCTTGCTGTGGATTACCTGCCTAGCAGGATAAAGGCTTTCCTTCCCCAAAGGGCAGCAACAGAGGTAATGGAGTAAAGATCCTGAACCTTTTCTCTGATTTACTTTTTTTTTTTTTTTGTTACCAGAGCATCTAGAGTCTCTAGCAGAAACTGTGAAACTGTGATCCCTCAAGAGCTTTTTGGAGAAGTAGAGGGCATAGGCGGAAGACAGGAAGGAAACTATGGGCGTCTGTGGTGCTCATTAGCTGTAAAGCTAATTTAGCACTAAAATGGGAGGTTCTGGGCTCCCAGTCCAAATTTGTACATGCTCAGTCATACTGGGTCTGTCTTCCCCCATGCACTAGGAGAGAAGGCAGTGATTGGGCTCTGGAGGGGAGCTGGCTCTGGCATGCCTCCATCAGGAAGTACTGTGCCAGAGTGGAGCCTATGAAGGATAAGGGAAAAGGGTGAGAGTTTGTGTTCTGAGATATTCCTGCTCCTGTGCCTGTGGTTCAATCCTGACAGAGAAAAGGATCAAAAGCAGTGTGGAGGTGAGCTGCTAGGCAGTTTTAATCAGTGGAGAACATTGTCCTGAGGGAGTTTCTGCATTGCCAAGTGTAGTCCACCTCTCTCATGCTTGTCGCGGTAAGATCACCAACATTCTCATGGTCACAACCTTTACTAGAAATGGGCAATTTGGGGGAAAAACCTGAAGTTGGTGCCAAGCCAAGGCATCTGGTTTACTTTGACATGTCCAAACACCATTAATACCTTTAAAGCTATCTGCAGACATGTAAAATACAAAAATACACCAAATGATATACATGGGAAAGTGGTTGCCAAGAAATAATGACAGCAATTATTTTCACTGGCTCTTTCTTTTTTTTGGCTTGTCCACATCTGTGAGCCTGGAAACAAGTCAGACCCAGCCAATGTGTTGGAATTTGAATTTCAGAGTAACCACCTTTGCAGCAGCCCTCTGGCAACGTGCTTGCCCCAATAGCTGATGCATGTTGTGGTTCTGCTGTAGACCACACAAGTCAGGAGCTGCAGCAGAAGTAACCTTACTGAAATTAACTTGGGAGCAAGATCTTCCATGGATGGGAAAACGGAGGACTGTGATCCAGTTTAAAAGTCAAGCATAAAAGAAAAAATATTGACAAGTACAAGGACCTGCTGAATCTTCTATTTCAGTATTCATTAGCATGAGTGGATGCTCCTCTGTTTCCCCAGCTAAGCCAGACAAGCCTATCTGCCTTGTAATGAACAGACTGCTGTCTGGTGGCTGAAAAACTCAACTCATCTCACTGGTTTAGTGTTTCAGAAAGGCTTAAATTTGAAAAAAAGCACAAACATCTGGGTTGCATTCCTTAAGTATCCTCACATATCCTGAGTTGAGAAGAGCAGAGCAGTGTGTTGGATAAGCTGGCGTCTGAAGGTTTAAAGACTTCTGGTTAGTGCTTTGTAAGATACAACTTGGCATTTTGTGGTAATTTTCACAGAACATATTTACTTCTGGGCTGTATTTTTCTTCCTTCCTTTGAAGTTTAATTTTTTTGATATTGTGATTTAACTAGAGAGCAGGTCTTACTGTTGAATACGTGAAGTTCTCCTTTGACTCTATGCCTACAAGTAGGTAGGCGTTAAAGGATCAAGCACTGCTGAGGTGAGGTTTTCCTGCAGCCTGTTAGCTCTTTCATCGAGAATTCAGTGGTATCTGAAGTAGCTTTCTTCCTTCTAAAGCTGTATTGAGGACCAGTACATTTGCAAGGCTTTATTCCCTCTATCTTTCAAATAGCTTTGCTTTTTATGTGGCAGAGGTCCCTTGCTGTGTACAGCATGT
>NW_010208434.1:3785-22177 GCF_000695765.1 Mesitornis unicolor | reverse complement strand
TCAGCAGGATCCACAGTAAAATGTCAAGTGCTTGTGAGGGTGATGTGATGTTGTGAAAACAATAGCAAAGAGTGTGTCAAAATGCCTCTATGTGCAAAGGACATACAAAGCTCTCCAGGGTGTGCAAAGTTTATGCTCAACATGGTGCAGAAGTTGGGGTGACATGGTCTCCTGGTTGGAGCACACCAATCCTTGCTGCTTTGCTGTCTATGCTGGGAGATGTGTGACTTGGTGGCTCATGCAAGGAAAGCATCTTCCAAACTCCTCTTCCCTGCCTAAAACCATTTATTCCCAAGTACTTACGAAAGTGTAACCTTGGTCTTCATGTTGTTTGAAGCAAAAATGTTCCTCTGTGAGTTCTTGGCTCTTGAAAGCAGTTGGCATCCTTTGGCAAAGTCTCATTGGATTTGTAAATGCTGTGAGGTTAGTACACTGAGCATGTAATAGTACACCTTTCCTGGCATAAAGAATAAGATAATTGAATTAACAGGAGGAAAACATTAGCATTAGAGCAGGTCACGAGGCAGGACCAAGTCTACTGATGTGTACTCCTGTGACGTGGTCACTGTGACTGATGATAAAGTTGCAAGGAGAGACAGCTGAGATCAGTGACAGGCTGAGGACAAAGCTCCTCTCTTGTATGCTGCTCTGCAATGGAGTTCTTCTAAATTGCCTGTCTTTGTCAAGCAAAAGATGAAATAAGTGCATAGAGCTTGCTCTGGAAAGACTCCCCCTACCTCCCCAGTACTTGCTCAGCATATTTTTATTAAGAGGAAAAATACTTTCCAGATAGTCAGCTAAAAGATCCTTATTTGTTTATTCCATTAGACTGAACCGTGGGGGTCTAGGGGGAAAGTTCAGTGATATGTTTGGGGTATAAGACACATGGTCTTTACTTCTGCTAGCAGGAGGCTGGTACTCCATCTCTCCATCCTGCCACTGGTGTCAAAAATAAGATTAAAAAGTGGCTTTCAAACGTGTCATGAAATGGCCTGCTGAAAAGTCTAATTTCTCCAGAATTAAAATCTGTGACTGACAGCTTCACTTAAGCCTCAATGCACTGGGTGATTGGACACTGGCTAAGTTCCCTGTGCCTCAACATATCTTTGTCATCAAGGCTTCCCACCATCTAATCTGTTACTGAATAGAAAGTTATTACCTCCGTGCTAGTGCCAGTTGGGGCACAAGCCTGGCTGAAGCAGCTCTGAGAGATGGTGGCTGTGCTGCAGGTGGGACAATTCCTGCTACTGAGGGAGAGCCGTGAGGCACAAAGGGAGAAAGGCAAAGGTACCTTCTGAGTCCTTTTACACCTTGGTGAGGACTGAACGAGAAATGCAGCCTGTGCCTCTCAAAGAAGAAAACTATGTGCTTGTGCTCCCCTTTGGAAACATGATTGCTTTCTTAAACTTTCTCAGACTGATGCTTTTAAGGCTTTCTAAAGGACTGCAGACCTCCCTGTGCTTGGGCTCTTACCAAAGAGGCTCCTCAGGGCTGGAGGATGAGAAGGGGGCTATTGTATTTCTTGGTCATCTTGAAAAGGACTTGCAACCTCATCAGCAGTCCCCTCTGGAAAAGTTTAGGAGTGGTGCTGGCCATGGCTGAGATAAATGCCTGTGATGGCTGTACAGCTGTCATTATGCAGCACCTGCAAGATGCATGGACAGGAGAGACTAGGAAGGGGTCCAGAGAATTTGAGGCATGAAGAAAAGATGTCCTAAGAGCAGATAAAACTGAGGAGTTTGACTTCCCAGCCCCGTATATTTTCATTTATACTTATGCAATATGCATGTGTGAAATACGTAAAAGTTACTTTGCAAAGATTGACTCGATTAAACAATGGCCGTGGCAAGAAGGAAACAGACCTTACATATGAACTAGAGCAAGGCAAGGCAAACTGGTTTTAGGTCCATTATTTATGATATCTAACCATTGCAAAGTTGAATATAATTGATATCTTACTTGCTAGCAGTGCTCAGTTGGTAGCTGTGATGTTGCTTCTGTCTTGAGTGTAGCCCATTGGGTGCATTTGCCACTTATGGCTCTTTTAGTGAGAGACAAGTGTTAGAGGATAGCTGGAACAAGTATCCTTTCCACTTTTTTAGCATGTGTTACCTGGTGTCCAGTGAACACCCCAAAATGGATGTTCCTTCCACCGTTGGTACTGGGAAGCTGGGAAGTTCTCACAAATCTGAACGCAATAGTGGGAACTGGAGCAGCCTCTGCTCTGCAGGAGTGTGTTTATTCACAAAGACTTGTGTAAGAGTGAACTACAAGCCTCTGGGCTGTGATGTGTTAAACACTTGCAGTCTGAGGCTCTCTGGTCATCTCTTGCTGATGTTACCAGCAAAGGCCCCATTGAGCTAAAGTGGAGCAGGACAGCACCCAAGAGACAGATGGATCGTGGGATGCCTTTCCTATGCAAAGCTCTGGATGTCAATGCCTTGCAGATGCTATGAAAGAATTAAGCATAGGGCTGTAAATGGAAAAACAAGATAATGATGTAAATATTGCTGGAGTGGAAAGTCTTATCTATAAAGAAATAAAAAAATGCAAAGTCAGCCTTGCCAACCTAAACTAGAGAGCTCTTGGAGCAAAGGAGAGCTGTGAAATGAACACCTGGCTAGAATAAAAGGCCTTAGACACAGTGGATGTTGGCCAAGCTCCAACATGGGAATGAAGACTATAAATCAGAAAACTTTCTCACTGATATCAGTGCCTGCATAGGGTCTCAGCAGCATGTATCTCCCTGGATCATGCAGGCATTGCTTATCCCAGGGTTGGTGGTCTGAGGCTTTCATTGTTCCTCTGATTCCAGTTGCCTTTGTCCTCCTCTTGACAAGCCAGCCGGGGGATTTATGGTGGGAGAGTGGCCCAAGAAACACTGCTAAACCTGCAGGGAAGCTTTCCTTGAGGTGTGATCTTCAGAGCAGCACAACGGAGACTGGGTGGCGAGGAGCATTGGCTGTGACATGGGGAGATGCTGTCCCTGTTTCTCAGCCCAAGCCCACCATGTGGCAGGACCTTGCTCATCTCGTGGAGCTGATCCCTTGTGAGGACAGCATTTAAAAAAAATTAAAATATCAGTAGTTTTCACCTATGCTGGTTTCAGGGTGAATATGTTTATACAAGATTAACCACATTTTCATTTTGGACAATTGGTGTGTTTTCTCATGAGGAAAATAGTTGCCATCTCAAATACAGCAGCAGTGTCCATGTGCTTCAGAGCTGGTACTGGAAACTGTGGAGAAATGAAATGCAAATAATTGGCTGTAATCCAGTGATCAAATATAATTAAATGTATACAAGGGAAAAGTTCAGCAAGCTCTTCCATTCCAACTGAAGCTCACAAAATTTTTACTGGATTCAGTAAGACCAGGATCTAAAAAATTTAGTTTTTACAGTGGAAACTCTCTACCTGTAATACTTTCTTTGCATTTTGTTTAGATGTCCTCATTTCCTAGGCTTATCACCTTCATTTCTTGTTTTCAATATTTTGAAATATGTGTATGGTCGTCCTAAGTCTAGAAGGGAAGATACATTGTGCAGTTTTGCAACCTCAGTTTTCACTGTCACATTGACTACTGACACGTAAGTAGTTAAAATAGCTGCATTGAAATATCAAGCTTTCAAGTATGCCAAAAGCTGATTGAGGGTTTACCCTTCTCTCTTCTACGTAGAAATTAAGTATGAAGTTTATGTACGTAACTTCAGTTCTGGGAAAACATTTTATATAATTTTCTTTACCAGCACAGTTCCCACCCATAGGCAAAAAAAACCCAAAACAGTCTTAGTGATAAATCTGCAAACAGGATGAGAGCAATCTGCATTGTTTCCATGCGTTAGTCAGCTAAAATACTCCTAGCAAATCCCATCCCTTTATCACCCTAATCCTCTGAGTCTGGAAGGAAAATGCTAAAGCATGTTCCAAATGGAAAAGCATCCTCAGCCCCTCTCCTTGTTAACAACTTGCTTTTCAACATTGCATCGTCTCAGGGCATTATCTGACTTAACATTGAGCTCCCATTAGTATATGCAGAACAGACAATTCAATTTACCATCTCTAGGGTCTCAGCTGACAATTATTCCCTTGACACAAAACAAATGGTTTGGTTTTGTGCGTGTGCTCAAGATGCTTCCTACTACTGCACTTTCTCCCAGAGAATCACTCAGTTGCTCTTTGTTCTGGAAATACTGACTTTTGAGTCTGGGAAATCAAACCAGTGAGGCACCTTGTAGTCTTCAAGAAGTCACGGACTGTACATCTGAAACATACTGCTCCTCTGCTAGCAATATTAGAAGTGTAAGCTGTATTCTTGTTTGCTTTATTAGTTACATGTTTTCCACCGTTCTTGCTGAAAAAAGGCAGAAGCATCAAAATAATGGATGTTGTCTGCCAGCACATTACTTCTTATGGTTTTACCCTAGGACATGCCAAATTCTACCATGTCTTCAGCGGGCAAAATCCAGCACTGCAGCCCAGTGTTTGGTATATATCATTGAACCCTGGCTCTGTCGCATAGGCATGGGGAAGCTGCTGAGAGAAGCAAGTGCCGGGGTAGAGGCTCCTTCAACCAAAACTTCAGCCTGCGATCCCCGAGGAAGATAAGCAAAGGGAAGCAAGAGCTGGTGCGCTGGATGGGAGTTTTGCAGAGAGCTATCAGTCAGCAGCTGTAAGCCCAAACTCCTTGCAGCTGATAACAGATCTGCTCATTCAGCCTTGCCACTCATGCATGGAAAATCAAAGAAGATTAAATCTGTTGGGGGGGAGGGGTGGTAGAAACCCTCAATCTTCAGTAGACTCCAGACTACCAGAAAACTGCCCTCAAGACACCATGTGTAGCATGGGAAAATTCATGTAGTGCTCCTGCTTTTAACGGTGCCTCTGCTGGTTATTGATCTGCGACTTAGAAAGTCCACTCACCTCTTGCAGCAGGAAATCAGAAGTATATATATTTGGGTTTCATGATTTGAGTTCTAGGTCAGTAGCAGTTGATAGAAATATTTCTGTTTCTTGAACTATAGTTATTCATGAGTCCATACAACCTTCAAGCAAACTGGGGAAGGATGCACTTCGGACCTACCTTTTTTTGTCTAACAACAATTTCAGTCTCTGAGTTTCAGTCACTAAAAAGGTCCCCAGTCTGTAGGACTACACGCAGCATTAAAACTGGCCACATAAGACTTTTTAAGGTTTTAAAAAACCCCGAATTTTTGCATTTATGTCTAAACTGTTATAAAATGCATTATTCACTCTGGCTGCATTCAGGCTAAGTTTCTTCTGTGCTTAAAGGTGCTTAAGTGGCTGCAGCTGGACTCTGTGTCAGAGTGAGAATTGCCTAATCCCCTCTTCTTTTTTTTTTTTAATTTTTTTTAATGGTAAGGAAACTTGGGCACAAGAGCTACTCCATGGTCTGAGAAATGCTTGATCTGGATGATGAGGGGATTAGGAACCTGAAGGGATACCATGCCACACCCCAGTAGGAGTTGCAGACCTCAAGCTTATTGTTGCCCTGGAGCAGGGATACAACAGAAATTTTTCCATGATCCCTGCAATGAATGTGTTGGTGGGAACAATGTACAAGAAAAGCTTCTGTATGAGAAAATACCTGTGTTCTCCCCAGATGGGCCAGCATCAAAGAGGTACTAGCAAGCCTGTACATCCAGGAAAGAGGCTTACACCTAGGGTGGGAATGAGCCTGGCTAAGGTGAGGGTGTTTCATAGCAGTCAAAAGGAGTATAGCTGTTTGAGATGAAGATTCACTGCTATGTCTCAAAGACAAACCTTACAAAACCTATCCAATTAACTCACTAGAGAGGTCTCTCAAAAGCTGGTGGTGCTTAGCACCCCTCTGTGAGTGCTTGGCAACCCCTGGGCTAGCAGTTTATAAAGTCCAGAGAGCACTTTCTGGCTGAAAGGCACTAACAATGCAAATGCAGCGTGAGTCATTATCATTATAGTCCTTTCATGTTCTTACTCAAATCACTGATGCACCTTCTGTGTCCAGCTGACCAAGCAGTATTTCTTGCATTATAGGATTCTGATTCTGCTTTCATTGTTAATGTTCATTACTTTCTTGGAGAGCTACAATTTCATTATTAATACATCAGTGTAACGGAGCACAGATTACATAAATGCATTTCTGAGCATTAGTTAAATATTAGTTTTAAGAACAAATTATGCTTCCTCTGCCAACAATATGTTCCTTCTTGTACAAATACTTTATGACTACAATTGCAAAAGTATACAGAAAAGGCTTTTACTGTCTTCAAAAAATATAACAAAGTAAATATTTGCTTACCCTTTCTTATTTCTAGGGAAAACCAGCATTGTGAGTTTGATAGAGGTTACCATGAATGCTTGAATCACTCCATTGATAATACCAGTAAACTGAAAACCTGTTTGTTTTGTTTCTGTGAGGAACAAAAGATGAGTTCCTAGCTGATCTCTTCTCAGTGGTACAAACTGTGGCTGTGGTGTGGTCGTCTCTAACTTTGGTAGTCTGACCAGCCCAGTCTCAAGGACTGATAATGTTTGAGGTGAATAAAGCCCACTAACTCCCCTCTAACTGAGGTCCACAGCTGAGTGGTGGGGTGAGAGCAGGGTGATGACCATACTTCATGGCAGACCCAGTAACATCAGTTTCTAGTGGCAAATCTAGATGACAATACTCCACTGCAGATCTAGTGGCATCAAACTGAGCCAGAAGCTGACTTAGCTGCAAACAGATCTGGTGTGTGGATGAACACACATGCCTCGCTGCATGGCCAGGGGGCTGCCCCCTTCCCTCCCCACCAGCCTGGAGGTCTGCATGGGACAGAAATGCTCTGTGGGGCAAATGGACATTGTGTCCGCAGCTGGCTGTGCCAGGGCTCTCATGTCCTGTGTGGGTTCCTGGTGTCATTTTGCTCCGTTATTATGAGTGAGGTGGTCTCCTCTCCAGGTCTCATCTCTTCAAACACAGCAGAAAGACTGGGCTGCTTTAGAGAAAAGCTCCTGTGCTTTCATGTTTTCACCTTAAAACCGAACTGGGGGGAGGGGGGTTATTTGGAAATCCTCTGAGCAGGAACCCTCCCAGTCCATCCAGGAAAGGCTTGATGCTCTTGCTCCTGCATTCGCTGGTTTTAGCACATTGTTTGGGGACCTCTTTAAAATACAAGCAATTTCTGTTATCTCCTTCATAGATATTTGTGGGACTGACACTCCGGTGGATTAAATTATTTTATACATTGTAAACATCAGGCTGATAGGGCTGAAGTGCTGAGGTCCTTTTTTAATCAGAGGCACCAGATTAACTCACTTTTAGTCTTTCAGAAACTCACTTACTCTTAATGAGTTTACTGTGGTATAGGTCCACAAATTTCCTGTCTAGGTTCTTTTGGCACTCTCAGATAAAAATGCCATCTGGGAAGGAAATTTATTGGTTTTGAGATTATGTCCCTTCCTTATCACCTTGTTTTTCTGGCCCTGAACTCCTCCCAAGATAGCAGTACTTACCTAGACAGCATCAGTTTCTGTCAGACACAAATTGTGGAAAAATTAATTTAAAATACCTTGACCTTTCTACCCCAGTAAGATAGGATTTTTTTTTCACACAGTAAATGTATTTCCTCTTGCTAATGTAAAATGATTACATATATATGTATATAAATAAGTATGCATACAAATAGATAAAACCTCTAGCAGCTTTCTTGTTATGTTCTGTTCTGCTTCCAGTGTAAATTCTGTCTCAGTTTTGTCATGGAAGGATTTATATTTTATATCCACATTTATTTTGCAGAAATCAATGTAGAGCTTTGAACAGCATCTGTTGTTCTGGCATCTGGGATACTGATGCCAGCCAGAGGCTTTCTGTGGCATAATTTTATTTACAGACCCTTCAGCTTGATACACTTCTTGCTATTTAACTCCATGTGTGTCGCTGCCTCAGATGGCAGGATGGATGCAGATGCTGGGTCAAGCTTGGTTGAAGCACTGTGGGTTCTTCCAGGGTATCAGGATGATGGGGACTTCCCTGCCCTCTATTTCCACAGCTTGGTGAGGCCACAGGAGACTGTAAAACATGGTTGTGTCAAGATGGCACCAGAGAAAGGAGCACAAATGCTCACTGCTGCTGGGGGCCAGGACTCTTCCTCATACACAAAAACCATGCAAAGGAGAAAAACTTGGAAGAAAATTATTAACACCTATAGAAGCTGCCAGGGCTTGTGCTCTGTGTACATTTGCATGTGTTATGATAAGGTAATGTGAAGGACGGAGCCCATGGTTAACCCTGTGCACTTGAGCTTTAGTAATAACACTTGTAATTTGTTCAAGATCTTTAAAACAAAACAATCTGGTATCTTTTGTAAATTTTCTATAGAAAATACTTTACCCAGCAGTTACATAAAAAAGAAAAAATAGAAATGTATTTCTTGTTCTGTCTGTATAAGCTGTAGGAAGGTTATTCCTTTGTACTCAAATTTTGATATCAAGGTTTTGATATCCTTGTTTTAGGTGCCTGAATTGTATTCCTGCAGAGACCCTGGCTGTGACTGCAGAGGTGCTGCTTCTTCAGTGAGTAAAGAAACCTTGTAGAAAAAGTGAAGGTTTTTTTCTGAAATACATGGAGAGAGGATTGTGCATGAATCAGGGGAGAGCGTAGCAATTTGCAGAGATATTCACAGCATCATTTATTAATTAACAGCAAATTGTAATAAGGCCTCTATAGTTTATCCAAATTTACTGTTACTCATGGCTGACTAAATTTGAAAGGACTCCTGGGCATTATGCCTGGGAATAAAAAAACAAGTTCTGCTGCAATACTGAAGAACATTTAAAGAGTATGTGCACTTCAAAATGGTGAAATTTCTGATGGTAAGGCAGCCGTGTGTTGCATGGAAGTAGAAGGGTGTTTTGAGGAACATGTGTGATACGTGAGGTGGGAAGTGGTGATTCTTCCAAAAGCCTCTTAAAAGCACTGCTTTACTTTCCCTGCTCTTGTGCTTTCTTCTGTTGGTGTTACCTCATATTCCTGGCAGCACAATGTTCCTCTGAGGTAGGAAACTGCTGATTAATTGGTTTCAAAGGATGTCTTTATGATGATTTTTTCTTTCCTCTGAGTCTTTGTAGCTAGAGGGAAAGGAAGCTGGTATGCAAGCAAAATTAAGTTTTGCTTTACCTCTCTGAAAAATTTGTCCTTAATGATCTCATCTCTTCCGTGGTGCTGTGTTTTTACCAGTGTCCTAATCCAAGCTCTGATCTCACTTTCACTTAGCATCTGAGCTCTGATGAGCTGTCAACACGTGACGCTGTCCCTTTCGCTCTTTAGCCTCCCATTTAAGAGTGGAGTCTTTGATTCTCTTGGTGACTCTACACATCAGCTAGAGAGAGAGAGTGATTTTTACAGGACTCTCTTAGAGGAATATTTTGTATTTGTTGCCTTGCTAATGGAAGATGTGAGAGCCACATTGCCCCTATCACAGCATTCACAAGGGAAATTATCATCATGTCAAATTACAGCTACTGACTCCTGCCAGACAATCCCCTGCCCCTTATCTTATCTATCAACATTTTTTTAATGCCGTGCTCATCATCATGGCATCTAAGTGCCTTAAAAGTTTTCCATTGCTTCAGAGGAAAGATACATTTATGGGTGTATTAGTGGAAAACTTTCCCTGGTTCTGGTTATGTGGTCCATCTGTGTGAACAGGGGTGATAAAGGTTAAAGTGAAATAGCACTGAAAAAGTGACCTTCCAGTGCAACAACCATTTACTTGACAAACCTGATCCTTGTTGATATTTTGTCCAAAATATGTTGTGTGGCTTTTAGCTCTGGTTATGTTTAGGGATTAGCTGGATTCTGCAATGCTGATGGTGGAGTGAGCAAGCAAGCACTGACATAAGCCTGCACTCTGCTCCAGTCCATGCTCTCGCAGTATCAATCTGCTGTCTTCAGTTGACAGTGATCTCAGCTCCGGTCTGAAGCATTTGAGGCTTTTTGGTTGCTAAGTAGGTGGCACATTCCTTGGAAATACAGCAGTTTGGCTGCTGTTTTCAAGTTTCACTTTGCAGTATGCATTGTAAGAAAAACCGATGCAAAGGTTGGTGCATGTTAAATAAGACAATTTAAACTAGGAATTGCTGAGATGGCAAGAAGCCAGCTAGGGTTTTCTTCTTCATTAACCACATACCTGAGCAAGACCATCCTTTATGTCTCATAAATGTTCTGGGATGTCAGTTGTACCCTTCTGCTGTCTATTTCTCTATGTACCTGCACCAAAAGCATGAGAATTTAATATAAGGATTGATATGTATGTCTGTATATAGGCATGTGTTTCTGCATGTGTGAGTGCTGCTGGTGCACTTCCTGAGCAGATCTGTGTTACTGGCCGTTTTACTGTCCTAATCTGACTCCTGTTCCTCAGTCTCCAGAAGTCTGGTCTGGATGTAGCCACCTGGCTGGTGCCGGAGACCAAAGGATCATTTCCCGAGCACTGCCTCTGTCCTTGTGACACCTCACAAGCTTTCAGGTTCCTTGTTATGGCTCCTGGGATATCAGATGTTGCCCGTGCACTGGCTGTAGCTGCTACTCAGCCTTTCCTAGAGGTTTATGTTGTTGAGCCATGCTGTGCAAATTTGCTGCCCAGCTCAGCAGTAGGCAGCCAGCTGTGATTGCTTTGATCCTCTCAACTCACAGCTGATCTACTCAGATCCCTATGTGATCTGACAGCTCCCCATGTTTTCATCCCCTGACCTAGAGCAGTGTTTGCAAAGTCAGCAGGCCAAAAGCAAGCTTTTATCATTTTATTATTTGCAGCCATCTATGCTTGAGCCTATTTTCATGTGATTGTGATGATATTTCCAGAGCTTATCAGCTAGGAAAGGTGATGCTCTTTGCTTTTTGCTTTGGTCCTAATTTGGATGGGGGTGGCAGGGCAGGCCAGAAGGTTAGATATTTCAAATACGCTTTACTATTCTGCCCTCCTGGTGTAGAGATTTCAAAGCAAACAGTAGTAGTAAACGCAGATTCCCAAGTCAAAAAGGAATTGCTGTCTGGCAGTTAGTTCTTCCATCTTGCTAAATCTTGAGGGGGGACAACACGGTGACACAGAGGTGTTTTAGTGCCAATCAAAACATTCTGACTTACTTAATAGCTTACGTAGCCATATTTCAGATTTTCTTTTCTGTAGTTTAGTGCAACAGCGCTTAACATGTTTACAGTGTAAACATTCCCAGTGTTTCATCTGCAAATCTCCACACTGTCAAAAATAAAATTGTTCTGCTGACATGTTCAAAAAAAAATCCCAACAAAACACAGGACGGAGAAAGCTTAATTTGGCTTACAGACTCAAATGTAGTCAGCGTAAAGCAAATAAACTGCAATTGTGTGGGTTCTGCTGTAGGAGCTGGTGTGCTGCCTTTGATCTTGGGCAAAGTATGAACCTTCTGAGTCTGACTCAGCGAGGTTCTCCTTCATGTGCTTAATAAAAAGCATGCAAGCCATCCTGTTGAAGTCAGTAAGATTATCCATATGCCTAATTTAAGCACATGCTTAAGTGTCCAGCTGAACTGTTAATGAAGGGAGGTTTCCCTCTCTCCTGGACAACATTGCTCAGACTTCCACTGAGCTGTGCTACAGCAACAGCAGAAAGTGAGAGCAAACAGAGAGGGGAAGAGAGATATTTAACCCAGGTCCTCCCTCAGCAAGCAGTTTTCTTGCTACTTAAGGCATGGTTGCTAAAGACTCTGATTAGCTTTGCTGCGTGCTGAAAGATTGCTTCCTCCAAGCTTGTGCTCTAATTTCCTGCCTTGTAATTAGCTTTTCCACATGGTTACCCCAATGTGCACAGCATGCAGTCATATGATGAGCTTATGCCACTGGACATCCTCAGCAGTCAGAATCACAAGGCAGCGCATTAAATCCTGCCCTCCAGATCTGCTGGACTGTAATGCAGGCGGATGGCAGTGGAGGGGGCTGGGTGGGGAGAAATGACCCCTGAGTGTGGGGACTCGGCTGGATTCAGGCAGAAAGGAATTGCTCTGGTTGGAGAGGTGAGAGGCACTTCTAACTGCAGTAGTAGTGTTGTCAGATGGTTGTTTTGAGAAGCGCAGTGGCTTGCATGTTTCTGGAGGGCCACAGCAGATACACCAACCCTAGAGAACCTGGTACAGCTTCAAGATACCTGCTGCCCCAGCACCCTGTTGTGCAGGAACTTCTGCAGCAGGCTGTACCAAGGCATTCTTTCCCTCTGATCTCAAAGGTGGGAAATAAGGAAAGGAAAAGGATCCAGTGCTCAGGAGTGGAATCCGAGCACCTTGCACTGAGAAATTCAATTCCCCTGTGCTGGTTTGTCCTCTGAAGGAGTGTAGATGATGCTGTGTCCTCGCAGGCAGCTCCAGGCTCAGGCAGGGACCACCACCACCAGGCCACCCCCTGCCTCCTTGCTGCTCAGCCTCCCTGCTGGTGTGGCTGGCCCTGGGTCGGGGGCAGCTGCAGTTCTCAACAGCTCATGAAAGGTACCAGGCATCACTGGCTTTTATTTGCCTCTACGTTATGTCTCAAGGGCCAGGTTTTCAAATGGTGCAAATTGGCGCCTCTCTGCTGACCCCCCTGGATGGCACCTGAGGAGCTGAGGAGAAGTGGCAGGAAAAATAATGGGGGATACGCTATGATTTTGTCAAATCTGGCTTGGACTGAGTTACGCATCCTTCTCTGCACTGAGGGCCACTGGACTGAAATAAGCAGAGTTTGAGTTCAAGTTTCACAAAGCAAGATTTTTTTCTTTTCTTTGAGTGCCTGAGGTTCCCAATTAAAATCTTAACCTTAAGTAACAGATATAATTTCATTGATTCTTCAGACCTCAAGGATACTTTTGTGCTATTTTATGATTTATAGGGTTTTATTTTAAAGCCTCTCTTTTCAAAGCGGTATTTGGTGTCTTGTTGCTTTTGTGTCAAAACAACTGGGAGCAAGATGACCTGAACTCTTTTTCAGAGCTGTGGTAACAGGAGAGCTGATATACTTTCAAATTATGTCAGATTGGCTTCCTGATGAGAAAAATGAAGAGGTGAGAGAGAATCTACTTGAAGGCACCAACCTGGATATCATAAAGCATCTCATGTGTTAGTTAAAACTATTTAAAATATTTCCAATAAGTTTACAAAATATTGCATGAAGGTTAGGTGCTTGTGGAAGGATGAAAGTTATCTGTAAGGATTTTTCAGAGGCAGGAGACTTGCACTGCAATAGGCAGCTGTTTTGGCTGTTCAAGGACCCAAGGTCCTTCCAAGTCATTATTACTGAAGAGTTATCCATGACCAAAACTGATAAATACTATCAACTGTAAATGCCTTATTTTAGCCCTGTTGATTATTGGGAGAGTGGGCCATGAATCGTGTCCCTCTGCTTATGTCACATATTCTTGGAGCACGAGGGGCTGCTCAAAGCATCTGCTGTCCTGAGGACTGGCTGTGAAAGCACCAGCTTACAGAAGCACCATGTAATGCTGCAAGGCCCTGGTGGTGCGAGGATGGCTGTTAGGGCTTGCAGCTCCCCTGGCTGGGAATATCTTTGGACACTGGGACAAGGGCTGAACAGGCATCCCACAGGGGTGCTGGTGGGGATTGTCATCTTGGGTTGGACTTGCTGTCTTCCAAATGTGGTGATCTTTGTCTTTTCCTGAGCATGACCTGTGCCCGTGTGTATCTAATGAGTAATTTTAAGTCACAGGGAATGAGTCTGAGGCACACCATATTAAAGGATGGGTGCGACTCCTTGCCAGCAAGCAGCAGCAATCTTCCTTTTGCCTTGCCTTTTTCCCCCATCACAAGAGCTACAACCAGGCTGCAAGGACAACTCCTTCCCTTGCCTGCATTTCCAGCCCTGGTCACCTAGCTCTGTGCATTTCTCACATGTTCAAGCATGACAGTTCTCGAGTGACAACCTCCATAGAGAAAATAGCCCCCCCAGCTGCTGTTAGTCTTGTGTTGTCTGCGCAGGGATATTTGTTTGCAGAGAGCTTGCCTTAACACCCTGTACTGCCTTAGACTAAGCAGACTAATAGACTCTTTCAACACCTCTGTAGCACTGCCTGCTGTGGTAATCATTCAGTGGTCATGGCTCTCTGCAAACAGCAGCGCTGAACTCGCCTTTCAATTACTGGTTTATTATTCCAAGACGTCTGGGGAACGGGGTGGTGACAGCCATATGCCAATATGGCTGTGGACCGCTTGTGAAGTTCCTTGTGGGACACTGAGAGCAAAGCCAGGGGTCCAAGCATTTCTCTTAGGCTGGTGACTGACAGCATCTGACATAGGCTTAAAATAACCTGCCCCAGAAAGGAAAACACGTCCACCTCCGAATTAAGAATTACTGATATGTGAAAGCTGAGCTCAGAGGTGGGTGCTTGCATTTGGGAGTCAAGGTCGAGGTGTGCTGACCCACCAGGAAACACTGTATTTAGTGGTGCAGCTTCAGCCTGCTCGCAGGCAAGTCCTTCCAGTACTTAAGAACTTGCTTGCTTTGGGGTTTTGTGAAGCCACCATGAAACAACCCATTTTTTTGCTGAAATTCAGAAGTGAAGTGAGAACCACCCCTCCTCACCTTGGACTGACGAAAGCTGAGTCTTTCCTGGTGCTGACACAACTGCCTCTGGCTGGAGAGGCTCTCACGCTGTAGCACTTGTTCTGGGCTGGTTCCTGCAGTGATCCTTGGAGGAAAGCTGGGACACAGAGACTGAAATAACAAGAACCAGTCATCATGAAAACACATCTGCTGGCTTCACTTTGTAAAGCGTGACTGCTATTACAGGCTATTAAAGAAAGTTCAAACTCTTCTACAGTGCTGGAAAACTGAGCTTCCGTGAAATATTCAGTTATGCCAAGAAAAAATAAAGACAAAATGGATTTTTCTGTAGCTCCAGAAATTTGAGGAAGCTTCCCAAAACTTTATTCACTCCTTCTGAAATGTCCATACAAAACAATTTAGATTTTTATGACTGGATTGTCAAACAAGAAATGCTTCTAAAATTTTTCCACCACTAAGTAACTTCCTCAACTATGAGTGGTTTTTTGTTGGTTTTTTGTTTGTTTGTTTTGCTTTGTTTTTGGTTTGTTTGTTTTGTTTTGTGGGTTGTTCTTTTTTTACCCTATACTCCCTGATCTCTCTCTCTTTTTCTTATCTTGAATTTAGCATGTTCCAAAGGCATGCTGACTGTGTCCATGCTAGTTTAGGAAGTGGAAGGATGTGTTAGTGATTGTATTCAGAGCTGGTATAATCCAAATTATTGGCCAAGATACAGGATTATTCGTTTTCTTAGTAGGAAGACATCCAAGAGATAAGGAAATGAAATCAGATGAGTGTGTGCTTTTTAACATCTGAAGTCCTGCTTATGCTAGTACACCTCATTCCTTGCTATTGCTGACTTGTGAAAAGAATAATTCTACCAGCAGTAAAATCCTACTTGTAGCTTGTTTATTCCAAATTGCTCTCTTGTGCTGCAGCATAAGCATTAGAAGTAATTCTCTCATGGGACAGCTTGGCATCAGAAACTTACTTTTTGTGATGGGGGGTTGGTGCTGCTCTGTGTGTGTAACAAGCCGGTTGGTAAAGCATGTACGTTTTATCTGTCAGCAACCAGAGTGCTAGGCTTGAGATCATTGGAAAACAGAGAAGTAGGAGTTGCAGAATCTGACTGGGGAAATGGCTTTTCATCCCTTCATATTCTGAAAATATCTGATGCCAAGATTTTGGGTTGGGAGCAGAGCTGACTCTGTAGCAGAGCACAATGCTGCATAGGGTGGAGGTGGAAGAGGGAGCAGTGGCGGGAGGAGAGGGCAGGTGAGGAAGGACGGCTCTGATGGGGGAATTAAGGATAATGAAAGATCTGCTGATTGCAGGAGTCTGCTGACTTAGAGGGACCAGGAAAATGAAGAAAAGGAGGTAAAAGAAAGGCCTAGGGCAAGAAGAGAAGCTTAACTAGGACTGTTTGAGAGACAGGAAGATGAAAATTAGAGCACCAGGACAGAAAAAGATGAGTAGAAAGTAATACCTAAAGATTTTCGGGGTACCCAAAGTCCACATTTCCTTAGTGCTTCTGACTCCAGTTCTATCCTGGACATCTTGGAAGATGCTGAGGCTTCAGCTGGAGTTGCTGTGGCTCTGTTGTGTGCTGGTGAGTGTGGTAAGCTCCCATCTCCCAGCCATGTGGGGCCAGTAGGGTCATCTGACATGATTATTGGTCATCTAGGTATAAACCAAGCAGTATGATGACAATGAGCTGTCTTCCCACCTAAACTAAAGCATTGCTGCATTTGGAGGTTTTAGGGGTGTGGCTCTGTGAAAATACAGATCTGTAAACCTCAGCTCTTCCTGTGTATACATTCCAGATGTTTTCTATGAAGAAAAAGCATAAGGATATTAGGGAAATAAAAAAACAGGCTTTGATTCAGGCCTATGTTAAAAAAGCTACTGAAAAATATTATTTTGTTAAGCATCCTGTTCTCATTCAGTTTCTGTAGAATTTGGCTTTGTGAGTAGGTCTGGAGATGTCAGGCAGATGGTGGGACTGTGTAGCACTTCCTACCTCAAAAAACAGAATAGATATATATCTAGAATATTTTGTTTGGCAAATCTTGGAAGACAACCCCAACCAAACCTCAATCTTCCTTGTTACACAATGAGGCTGCATTAATGGGTATATAAGTCAATTAATATTTTTATTAAATCTGTCTGCTGCCTGCACACATCTATCCGTTTACATGGTCATACATCTACAAGAGGGCGCAGAAAAACACATATAGAAGGTGACCTTAATGCACAAACATACGTCCAGTGACCTCAGTAAGAGAGATGAATCTGCTTCGTACTGAGCAAACCATTTGGGAACTGCAGTGGTAGTGATACTTTCTGCTTCGTGAGCAGGTGTAAACCGGACTGGCACAACACGCTTGGCAGAGCCTAATGTGACTCACTCTTTTGAACTGTGGATGTCACAGAAGTGCATTGGCTGCATTTGTTCAGTGGTACCACCTAATAGCACAGTGTACATTAAGTAACACATCTTCCTTTCAAGGCTCTGGCAGGGAATCGGTGCTTTATACACTGCACGCCTGATTTCCAATCCTATTGTTTAACATGGAAACAGGGCTGGAGTTCCAGGTTTCTCCCATCATGGCAATGAAGCCAAGCACTTGCACAAAGGCAGGAGTTTGGGCCATATTCAGAAGGTGCAGGATGTAATCCAGGATGTTAGCCCCTTCATTTGTGTTTCACTGTGGTTTGTATGGTTATGAAAGCAACATGTTTCCTTCATGTATTAGAGAGGTACCTTGAAGTACTGTAGTCTGGCTCTGTTGCAGAATATTTTAATTGCTTTTTCACGTTGTATCATTTGAGGAGGCTACAGATTGCATCGCTGAAGCAAGATGTGAGCATCCAACTTCCATCTACTCTTTCTCCTCCCCATTTAGGCACTCCTGTTTGTGCAGGGAGTAGCCAGCAAACTGTGTCTGTATGCAACTCCCTGCTCTTCAGTAGTATTTACATCTGGGGATGAATTTGGCTAATTGTGCTTGCTTGGAAGGACCCAAAGGGTAGCTTCTATTGCATCTCGTGGCTACCACCTTTGGCCAATATTAATAGCGATTCTTGTACAGTCAGCAAATTCTTCAGGAGGAAAGAATCCACCTTTAGTCCACATGCATACTACAAAGGATATTTTCAGCAGTGTGCAGCTGTAATCAGCAGAGCTCAGCTTGGCAATTTTAATCCTCTGCTGTCTAGTTTGGGGCTGCTTGTTATGCAGCCAGCATTCACTCAACATAATGGTTGCTACCTGCCAATGTGCTTTGAGGGATATTGTTAGCATTAAATTTGCCATTTACATTTTCATGTTTGACATAATTGAGGAATGAATGCTCTTATGAAAATTAAACTTGTGGTCCTCCTGGACTACTGTAACCCTGTTAAAATGTAATGCGATTCTTGATGCGTCTTCTTTAGGTTTTTATTAAATAGAATATCCGTATGACTAATTCCCCTGGCCTAAATGTAGGCTGGGAAGGAGCATTATTGATAGGGCTGAGCACAAATGGCCCTCTATACTCAGCCTCTAATGGCCTAATAATGCATTATACTTGAATCAGAAATACTTTGAGTTGTAGTGCTTATTGCCATTATTGAAAACACCTGGATGCTCCATTCATCAAGGTTACATCAAAATGGGCCCATTTGTTTATTAGTCTGTCAGTAAACATCTTTATTTAGTTTCGTGTTCCTCTGCTCTCAGTAACATCCGAGAGGACAAGACCATGTAGTATATCTTTCTGTGGTTTGCCGTTATTAGTTTTCCCTGAAAAAGAAAGATAATGAAAAGTTTGGATGGCTTCATAAAGAAAACATTTTTCTTGGGCA
>NW_010208434.1:0-3754 GCF_000695765.1 Mesitornis unicolor | reverse complement strand
TCTTTCCCTTTTAGAAAGAGAGGTTAAAGAAAAGCCATTGGGTATGTAGTCAGGATGACCAAACTGCAGAAACAAGCAGATTTGCCAGGCAGAGATTTTTAAAGCGTGTTTTATTTCAGGCAGCCTCCAGAGTATTTTGCTTCCAGTGCTACAGCTCTTTTCTGCTGGGTGGGGGACAAGGATGCTGAGAGATGGGTACAACCGCTGGGCATCGCCAGCATTCATGGCCAGGAATCTCAGCAAGGCAACCTGTGTCCAGGCAGGCGTGTTATAGGATTGGGATGTCTCTCTGTAGTTCTGTCAACAAACATCCTACTTCATCCTAAGTGTGTTACTTAATCGCTTTTGCTCCTTTTCTTTCCCCCACGGGCAAAAGGATGAATTAATTTGTGTTCACCAAGTGCTTTCAGGCTGGCCAGGGCTGAGGAAGGTGGTTCCAGTTTCCAGCTAAAGAGTTGTTGAAATATTTTGGTCCTGCAAAATCCCATCTCTCTTAGGCTAGCTGAAATATTTTTTCTTTGTCAGCAAATGTTAGCTTTGACTATTCAGGTTTTCTTCTGAAAGGGAGAACTTTAAATATGACAGTTTTGATTGTCATTTCAAAATAGTGAAAAGATCAACATTTGAGAGTAAAATGCTGCTTTTTTCCCCCCACAATGTTTTGTTTTGATGTTTCCCAGTCAAAATTCTTCACAATCTGCAATTCTGTGGAGATCGTAGCTGGAAATCTGATGCAGAGCAGACAGCTCCAGCACGGCTTTGGAGGTGAACTGAGCCCCAGCTGAATCAGAGCTTTCCTTAGCTCAGGCTGGACAAGAAAGCACTTTTCTTGAGGGCACTGCATCACTGAGTATTTGATGCCAGCCATGAAGCAGTTTTACCTTGGCTTTAAGGACAGGTGCTCTCATGCATGTTATTGTTGCTTATGTTGATGAGCTTAGTTATAATAATAACCACCTCAGCCTTGCTCTTGTTGCTTGTGTAATTTGTACCTTATGCTAGATCTGAAGACACCTAGTCCATTCCCAGTTCTATGGTTGTACTATGGTTCATGCAACACCATTGGTGGTTAGATCAACATAGCAAGACTTTTGGGAACAGGGGAATGGAGAAGTCACAGTGGGTGAGAGTCAGCAGGTGATGTGAAACTTTAGGAGGCAGAGTTCCTGTCGGTTTGTCTGGATTCATTTTCCAAGTAACTTGAAGAATATAGATGACCCAAATGGGTCCTAGACAGCCATCAAGGAAAAGAGTAAATATTTCTGTGGTCTGCTCATGGAGAGTTTGCTGCTGATACAGCTCAGTGTGAGTGCGCTGGTTCAAGATCATGTGCCTGCAGTTAAATGTGGTTTGCACTGAAATATATCATTTTACAGTCCTCTGATGGCTTGGGTCACAGCTGTCTGTAGTAGAGTGCTGTCTTATAGCAAAACTTTTTGGCAATTTTGACAATATCTCTTTGAATCTTTTGCTTCCGTGTGAAAAGTAGTAGCAGTTTTCTCTCTCACCAGGGAAATGTTGATGTGTCTATGGCAGCAGATAAGAGGAATGCTGAACGGGGAAAGACCACTTCTGTGTTTCATGTAGGGTTTGGAGTTGTACATGAGCTAAGGCATTGCCCCATGCTTCAGGGAATAAAAGAAATACGGGGTTTGCATATGTGATGAATCAGAGGTCAGATGTGGGGGAAGTTCACTCTAAAGTGGGAAACACTTGCAACCTGGATGGTGTTAGCTGGTGTTACCAAAATGAATGCAAACTCCATTTTACACCTTCTTAAACTTGCTATACAGAGCTTCTGGAGAACTGCTGCAGATCCAGTTCCTTTCTGCAGACTCCTTCATGTTCATCCAACTGGAATCCTGGCAAGATGCATTTCCTGAAGTTTCTTACTCTTTTGTTGCTGTATAATTTATTTTTCCCCAAGCATAGGGGGATACAGCACAGAGCAGGCTGAGCAGCAAGACCACTTGTACATTCTGGAATAATTTGGACAATCTACAACTGATCCTAGTACATTTGGGCTATTGTGTTATTTTGCAATAATTTTGTTCAGAGCGTGGGAAGAGAATTAGAAGTTGAAACACTATAATCCTTAAAATTTATTGAAAGGAAAGTAAAACCTTGCTCTGAACCCTAGCAAAAAAAAAATTGTATTAGTATTGGCTTTCTCAATGCTCACATCTATTGAGTTTCTTCGATTATTAAGAGAAGCAGTGAATACTTGCAAACTAATCCATCTCTAAATCAATCTTCTTGTACAGCCATTCAGGATCAGTGAGCATAAGTTCATGATGTTGGAAGAGAGAATGATATGGCAAGATAGGAGGCAAGTGGTGCCACAGAGCAGTAAACACGTCTCAAGCACCTGCTATCAATTACTGCTATTTCTACAGCAATTGGTTTGATGGGAAGGACTTGGAGAAAGGAGATTAGAGATCTTCAACCACAAGTGACAGAACATAGCTGAGAGTGAACTAGCATTCATGTTTAAAGAGAGAGAGAGGCTCAATGTTAGTATAACACTGGCACAAAGATCTCTGATTCAAAGCCAGCTTTGCAAATACTGTATGAGCACATGAGCCAAAATTCCCATATTCTGCTGCAGGTTTGACTTCCAGCAAGGCTCTGCCTAGTCACTGAGTAAGAAAAAGGACTTGAATGCCTCCACATGCAGAATCCTGCCAGCTTCTCCTCTAATCTGAAGGTGCTGAAAAAGTCCATAAGAGCCATAGATTTTAATCCAGAAGTTCACAGATATGTAAAAATTGGTTCCAGATATGTGGAAATACACACCACTCTGAAAGGCAGAAACAACCTGAACAGACCATGTGAATTAAGTATTTTACACTCGTATGCACACGTAAACTGGGCAGGTTGCTTATGGTTAACTGTTTTTTCAAGATGTAAACACTGGAGAATCTGGTCTCTTGCTTGTTTGTATTTAAGCTAGTAGTGAAAGCATTGACCCAGAAAATAGGAGATCAGAGCTTCCTGGCTCAGAGTTGCAGGGAGGTCTGCTTTCCAGCTGGGATTCCCAGCCTGGCACTGCCTCCTGCGAGTCAATAGCCGTGCATTGGGTGTGTTGTTTTCTTCTAGCCTTGCTGACTCATCTGGCTGGTGACAAAGCTCCAGCCTACTGGTGTGCCTCCCAGGCACCAGGATTCTGAGCCTCACTGCCCTTTTCTGCTCGATTCAGACCCACATGTCAGCAGAAGGTCAGGACATGCAGCTTCTTAAGTGTCTAGGGTCAGTTGTCCCCTGCTTTGGGTTTGTAGAAGAGCACACCATGCCCGCTGAACTAGAGGGAAAGCAGAACCATGACCCCCTGGTCAGAAACTTAATCCTGGTCTGTGCTGACTACCAAGGGCTCCTTAGGTTAAACAAGTGCTGGATGAAAACCAGACACTTCATGACCACCTCCCCACTGGTTGTGCTCTGCAAGGAAGCAACAGCCTGGGCTCTTCCTCTGGGAGACATGGGCTGCAAGTGGGCAGAGGAAGAACTTACAAGGCATCCTTGTGTTTTGCTGAGGTTGAGGATCAGGGTGGGGGAAGCCAAATCCCTCTTCCCCTGGAGGTTTCAGCCAGAAGAGTAACTGTATGACTTGATGCTTTAAGCCCAATTGAAAGGCAAGGCAAGGAGGCTGGCTTAGACCTCAGTGATTGAGATGAAAGTGGATGGCTGCTTTGCCTGTAATTTGTAACTGGCTTCAAAGCCACCTTTGATCAACCACTTCAGCCCGAGCAGTGTG
>NW_010208433.1:0-487 GCF_000695765.1 Mesitornis unicolor | reverse complement strand
ACCTTGCAACCCACCCAAATGCCATGCAATGGCCTTGAAACCCATGCAGATGTCATGCAACGGCCTTGCAGCCCACCCAGACTCCATGCAATGAGCTCGAAGCCCACCCAAATGCCATGCAATGAGTTTGCAACCCAGCAGGACATCACACAGTGACCTTGCAACCCAACCAGGCACCATGCAACAACCTTGCGACCCACCCAAATGCCACACAAAGATCTCGCAACCCACCCAGCTGCCATCCAGTGACCTTGCAACACACCCAGGTACCATGCAACCACCTTGCAACCCACCCAAATGTTAAGCAACAACATTGCAGCCCACCCAGACTCCATGCAATGAGTTCAAAGTCCACCCAAATGCCATCCAGTGACCTTGCAACCCACCCAGAAGCCATGCAACGACCTTGCAATGCACCAAAATGCCATCCAACGACCTCACAACCCACCCAAATGCCATGCAATGAGTTTGCAATCCAGCAGGACAT
>NW_010208432.1:29410-31688 GCF_000695765.1 Mesitornis unicolor | reverse complement strand
CCAACCAAGCGATTCTGTGTGATTCTGTGATGTGTGCCCCAAACGTCAAAACTTAATTAAAATGCAAAAATTAGCATTAGGAACTTGTTTTTCATAATACAGTGTAGATTGTGAACAATAGGAAAAACAGAGGAACATTTATGTTATCTTCAGTCATCAGAGTCTGAAACAGTAAAACACAAAGAGCACAGTACAAACCATACAGTCTGTAATCATATCAATTATCTTCAGTCTCTTAATACACATTCAAGCTATACTTCTAGAGCATTTTAAAATCTCATTTTATACATTCTTGTAGTCGCTCATAGCTGTAGTGTCACCAAACAGTATTTGTAAAACTGTGAAAACAAGCACATTCAAAACCGTTTCACTCAAACGTGCTGTCATGGAACCTGAGTTGGTTCATTAAATTGTTTGAGACAAACTGGGAAAAGGTTAAGAGAGTTAATTTGTATGAAATGACAAGAGTTTTTAAAACCAGTAGAGTGCTGAGAAACTGGTAAATGGAATGTCATCCTGACCAGAATGTACTTTTTTAAATACTTCATTTCTGGTGCCAAACCTTTAACAAGGCAGGCTTCTTAAATTCAGTGGAGGTCAGAAGTTTAGTTTATTCAGCAAGAATAACACTATTAACAGCTACTGCTCTTTCATGTCAACACAGTTAACACCCACACATTCCAACTCTGGTTAATACAGGCCAGTCAAGGAAGATTGGAGCTGCTAGGGGCAGTCATTTCTGCAGGGATATTTTAAAACAGAATTTATACTGTGCTTTAAAACAGTCTAAAAGGATCAATCTACCTTAAGAATCTGCTGTAGACATACACAGAGAGAAAGATGAACAGACGAAAGCATATAAACCCAAGTAAATCTGACTCTCTTTATTGATTTTTGAGAAGACAGTGTGGAGCACTTTGGTGAGGTCTTATATATCACTGCAAAGGACCAAAATGCTGTTGTGTGTATGTCTGAAGGATGTCAGGATTTATCATGAAGTGATGCACTGCTGTATTCTTTCTAATATCCTTTTGTAAATAATGTTGTTTCACTGTTGAGGGAGGTGGATCATTAAAAATTAAATAATCCTCAAAACAAACATAAGAACAATCACAGGAAGACTCTCCAGCAGCTATAGCTGGAGAAATCCATTATTATGAAACCAAAAAATGCAGAAGTTTTGTGTATTCATACAGTATTTTTAGCAGTAACAGAAGAAAGCTGATATTTTAATAATGAGCTTATGAAAACCAAAATGGATAATTCTGCTTATCACAGCATAATCCTCTTCCTACTTACTTTGTTCTAAATCATAGCAAATCAACGTTTAGTATTCCCCAAAGTGCCCAGCACTCCTACTTGACCAAATGCCTTCAAAGGATATTAAAGAAATCACTCTGGTTTAGATAGCACTTCTTCACGAGATGGAACACTTCTCTTCAAGCAAGAATGCCTTCCTCTTAAAATATGTTTCAAATAACCAAAATGCAAACAATAATCACACCAAATTGAGTTTATGTGGGGTCTCTGGGGCTTCTACTGTTATGTAATGGTGGCAGTTTTGACCAGAGGGTCTGAATTTCAAAATATTCAGCTTTCTAAGTTTTCATCTAAACTGTTTAAATATCCACTCCCATCATATATACCTCTGTCATGATATGTATTTAAATAGCGCATTTATGCTATTCTACTAGCTATTTCTTCATAGGCTTTTCTCAGTATAGCAATAGGAAATAATTCTATTATAAACTGTGGTTATATGGTAGGTCATTTGGAAAATACAATTGCTTAAATGATAAAAAAATCTGTCATTTGCTTTTAAAATAAAAACTCACTAGCTGAGCTATAAAGCTGTGACTGCCATTGAACATAATGGTGTCTCAACAGACTAGCAAGCACTTAGTTAGCACCCAGGCAGATACAGCAAAGCTTCTTCCTCATTTACATATCTCTCAGACAAACCTAATTGAAAAAACAATTTACCTTCTTCGGTTTCATGCCACACAATTCCTTCCAAGTTCACGCTGGTCCCAGGCTCACAGGGTCCAAGGCATTCGGGTTCTGTTACTACTCCAACCTCGCAAGTATTTACACCCACTGAACGAGTCCGTACCAAAAGCTGCTCGACTGGTGCTGCAATATTGGATGAAGATGGGGAAAAGTAGGAAGGCAGAATCTGAGGTGTGATACTGCTGGAAATCGGAGGTGGAGGTGCAGGCACTGTAAACAGGGGATCAACCTGAAAACAACAGACAAACTTACTATAATGGTGCTGTGA
>NW_010208432.1:23307-29379 GCF_000695765.1 Mesitornis unicolor | reverse complement strand
AAAAAAAAAAAAAAAAAAAAAAAAAGCCCAGTTTGCTGAGACTACATTTGTGTATGCAGGGATTTGCTGTATCATGGGTAATTTCAGTCTTACGAGTCTAATTTTTTTTTGACATCAGCCCAAACGCTGCAGATGAAAAATTAAGTATAAAAATATCTATCATGCTAAACAAGGCAAATTCTTAAGTTTCTTCAAGTCTATTCCCTGTTGTCATAGACTGCTAGTATGAAATAATAATAATTTTTAAAAACAAAGATTAAGGACATATTTTTCTTGGCGCTGACAGAGACTGATTTGTGGATGGAAATTAATTTTGCAAACTGGGAACTTCATTTTCTATTTAAAGAAAAACATTTACAAAGACAGGACAAAGACATATAAATGTCATTTTTTCATGTGCATCATAGAGAAATTAGCACTTGGAACAATTCTAATATCCATATGGCATCAAATGTAATCTCTTGTCATCCAATTATTTAAAATACATTAGGATCACCTGTCCAACAGCTTACAGATAACATTTACATCTTTCTACATGACATAACAGACAAGGACATACAAGAATCTATCCAAACCATCTAATTTCTCGGGTTTTCAAAATGCATGTTTGGAAGAATACATCTCATCAGACAATCAGTCTGTACACAGACAATTCACACAGAGACGGTATCTATACATGAACTGAAGACGTTGTCTTTCCCATACAACTTCCAATACACCCAGTAGCAGATTTTCTGTATGCTGATTTGGCCTGAGGGTTCTCAGTATTTTACTGTGGCCATAAGGCCCTTTGTCACAAAAAAGATAGCTAAATGAGGATATGAGTGTGCCCACTCAAATAGCTAAACCACCTAAAATTCAGGTTTATTTGACCCGCTGGGTCATAGATACTACACACCAAGAAATCATTCTTCAATCCAATGATTTTTAAAACATGGCTGCTTTCTAGCTGCTTTCAAATAAGATGATCAAATGGCTGTAAGTCTATGTTGTTTTAAATTTGGACCCGGTAAGAACATGCAACAGAAAAGACATAATGACTTTCTGTACATTGTCATCTAGGCTTTGTTCAAATGTCTCTTAGTGTAGATCAAAGATAATTTTCCTTTCTTTTAAAGCCAAGTTAGCAAATGGGGATACAAAGAGAAGAAAGGACTAAAGAGTATTATCCTTGTATTATATATCCTTTTTATCACAGATCAGCTCGTGTCATCACACAGAACCACAGAACCACAGAACGTTAGGGATTGGAAGGGACCTCAAAAGATCATCTAGTCCAATCCCCCTGCCGGAGCAGGAACGCCTAGATGAGGTTGCACAGGAAGGCGTCCAGGCGGGTTTTGAATGTCTCCAGAGAAGGAGACTCCACAACCTCTCTGGGCAGCCTGTTCCAGTGCTCTGTCACCCTCACTGAGAAGAAGTTTCTTCTCAAATTTAAGTGGAACCTCCTGTGTTCCAGCTTGTGCCCATTACCTCTTGTCCTGTCATTGTTTGTCACCGAGAAGAGCCTGGCTCCATCCTCGTGACACTCACCCTTTAAATATTTATAAACATGAATGAGGTCTCCCCTCAGTCTCCTCTTCTGCAAACTAAAGAGACCCAGCTCCCTCAGCCGCTCCTCATAAGGGAGATGCTCCACTCCCTTGATCATCTTTGTAGCCCTACGCTGGACTCTCTCCAGCAGTTCCCTGTCCTTCTTGAACTGAGGGGCCCAGAACTGGACACAATATTCCAGATCACATGGCCACTTTTTAAAATGAGAAAATAAAATGGAAATCTAAAATTAAAAAGAATTTTTTAAACATTGTAACAAATGTTACAATTGACATTTGAAATAATTTTTTTTGCTTTGAGCATTATTCATATATACAAACTGAGCCTTAAGTGTGCAAAATATTTAACAAAGATGTTTTGTATGATCTTTGTATGACCAGCCTGGATTCTGATCTCAATTATACTAAAACTAGGGAGGAGAGAAGGGACCTAAAACCACATTCTTCTCCAAACTCTCTCTCATTTTGAGGGGGTTCTTTTTATTCAGGACTAGAATAATCTTCGGGTTAGGGATAGACCAAAGTTAAAAAAAAAAAAATTCAAAGCAAAACATGAATACTAAAAGCATCCATTAGGAGTGAAAACCTGCTGACAGCTGCTCCTTGCAGTAACTAATGGTGAGCATAATATAAAACCGTAACCACGTATGTGCAGCACAGGGACACATTGGCTCTGCACTGCACAGATTCTGGCTGTCTGATGCCAAGCAGAGGCAAACAGTTGGATGGCACAGAGCCCCAGTCACTGGCACTGGCTGCATAATGGGGCTCAGTCAATGAAACGGAGTCAATATGTACCCCAGGCATAATTTAGGAGTTCTTAATCCATCTTACCTCAAGCCAGAAGGGAAGCAGGATCAGTAACTGGCAGGTAAACAGAGACCAGTGCTTACAAAGAGCTAAGCCAGATCCCTTTACAAAACCAAGAGATGCTGATGAATGGCCTGTTTGATAGTTTACATGGTGTTTTGTAAAGCTGTTCAAAACCTCCTACTACACATGCAACATCATTCTTCCATAAAACATACCCATCACCAAGCCAGAGAAAAACAAAATGTTTGCTATTATCATACTAAACTAGCCAATGTTTTAAATGAATGTAGACTAAATTGGCAGGTGTGTCTTCTATTTCCCAAGTATAAACAGTGAGGGGGAGCTAAAGAAAGCAGGAATCTGACAGTATATCCTACTAAGTTCTTTGTTACAAATATTTGATCTCAGTTCTGGTTTATTTAGAACTGCTAATAAATGTTCATGTTTTCCACTAGAACCACTCACACAGAACAATGCCACAGAGTGGCTATTGCAGTAACAGGGGCTGTCGCTCTGTGAATCAAAACACTAAGACCTTGGTCAAGAATTAGGTGGACATTTACTGTCCCTGACATTCGTGTTTGCTGCACAAATATGACCTCACTCATATTGAAAAAATATAATTACCTTAAATATTGCTCCAATTTTCCATGTTTTAAATTTATGCCATCTTGTTTGATAATTCTAACTTCAGTACAGTGAACTTAGTGGTTCTCAGCAGTCACTGTGGTGACACAACTGTTCTCATGAATTATCCAAAGGGCACTGATGTAAGCTATCAGAGGCAAAGAGAGGCAGGAAGGCTGCCATGTCCAGTGGAAAAACGGCACATAAGACTAACATCTGGTGGTGGCAACCTGTCAAACTGAGGAAAGCTAACGTCAAGAACAGATGCTCTGCAGTTTCTCACTGTTGTTTTTGCACGATTATTCCCAGGTGTTGGCACATACTGAGCAGTAGCCTTGCTGTTTATCACATAAGAGATTTCAACATGGGAATGAAAATCTAAAGCTGAGGAAGGTTATTTACATAGATGCTCTCTTTATACACATAATCAAAGGACTCCAAAAAAGACAGAAATATTCAAGCAATATTTTCTTCATTCACCTAATTCAAAGCGATTTTGAGAGCTGATTAGTGACAAAGGCTACAAAACTGGAGTGTTATTCATGGCAGCTTTCCACTGCCAAGTGTTTGATTGTATCAGAGAGCTATGGCTCTTAGTATTAAAAGGTCGCAGAAAATGAATAATGCCTGCCAAGCAATGTAGTCAGTGCTCCCTCTACCTGAACGTGACAAAACAATACTTCAGTGACTGCATAACATTTTTCAGTATGAGGAAGAGGGTATGGAAGAGAGAGGAAATATCATCCTAGCTAGAAACAGGCAAGACTTTCTAATAACCACGGTTCTCCTTCAGTTACTCAGGCACCTTACATGCTGAAATTAAGTTCTTCTCATCAAAACCCAACTTTCTGATGCAGTGTGAGGGTCTACAATTAAGTCTGAACATCAACATTTCATGTCCTTTGCACACAATTTCCTGACAACCAGGAGATATTCCAGTGGGTAATGCTGAGCTCACAGAAGAAGGTACACAGATTTGAGGGGACTTCACAGAACAGTGTGCCCAACATCATACTATTGCAATCAGCCATATCATATTCCCATTCCTGCAGGAATGGGAGAATTTTAAGCCTTTATTGGAGAGTCTCACATATGCTCCTGTGGAAAACACACCTGAATGAAAGAACAACGAGATACCAAGAACACCTATGGTCCTTATTTGACATGGTACTAATCTGACAGAAGCAGATTTATAGTAGTATTCAAAATAAAATAACTTTCCACAGAGACTTAAACTGATAACTTTTGATATTATCAAGTGGAAGTATTCTGTATCTATGTACTTCATTCATTTCAGCTTTGGAAACTTTGTCTCAGTGATGACATAATCTACCACTCTAAGAGCAAACAGAAGTCATACACTGCCACAGTGTCACCCACAAGGTGATATTGAAATGTACATGCTAAAAGCCATTTAATCCATCTACCTTTCTGGAGAAAGACAGAGAGGCAAGTTTAAGGCTAAGGATAAGCCCTTCCAAGAAACTACTGCTTTTTAAATTGAGGGAAAAACCTCTAAAACTCTACTGTAAGCATTCCCAGTGGGAACACCTGCACTAGTAGAAAGAATGTGGAGTGAAGATATGAATCCTATTAGGATATACCTAAACAACAAAGCTTGACCCTTTGCAAAACTAAATCCGTACTTAAAAAAAAAACACCAACATAAAGACTGAAAGGCATAAGAAACCTCCAACCAAAATGACATTGACAAGTTCTTTAGATTTAAGAATTAACACTTCACAGAATCACTATGTCTGAAATAAAAAACATGAAAAAAGGAGTTCAGCCCTGAATGAAGTTTTGCTTTCTCCAAATTGCTTTCTTGAGATTTTAAGGTGTTTTTAATATAAAGTATAAGCATATACTTAATTTTCCCCCACCTTAATTTTCTAAAGCAACAATGACCCCAGAAGACCTCATTCTAATCTCATTCACAGCACTATAAATCAGAAGTAATTCTAATGAAATCAACGAAACCACTTTGGAAGAAAACAAATGTGGGAGAATGTGGCATGCGAAAAATGTGTGCTCAGGAGTGTGTCTGCGTTTCTAGACATCTCATTGACCTTTAAATCTCTTCTTGCCACAAACCTTGCCCCACAAAGAATTATGCATCTGAAAACTAAAGCTGTTCCTTCATATTCTAGCATGTAACAGAAATTACTTGTGTGAAGAACACCCATTTTATATGAAAAAACTTAGTTCAGCATTTCTTGCATCTAATTTCACATAAAAGGCTGCTCAGAAGCATTTTGACACCATACTTAACAGAACTGATGTTTTGTTTTCTTAAATAAAGTAGTACTGATTTTGAGATAAGAAGGATTTAATTATACCTTTGAAATACTGGTCATTACCTAAAGATATTTTATTTATTAAAACTTATGTTTACTATCTAATCAAGGCATTTTTGGCAAACATTCTACATCAAACTGCTGGAAGAAAAGGTCAGTGCCATGAAGGATATGCTTAGAAAACAGGAAAGAAATACAACAAGCTACGGATGTAGAAAAGAATTCTGGTCACAGGACAGACATATCTATTACAAGCCTTACATTCAAAATACAGGAACGTCAGAGATACTAAGGAAGTTACTTCTTTTGGTCAACTTAGCTGAGAATGGCAAGAGCTTGAATATAAAAGAAGGATGAAGGAGAGTCAGACTACCCAAATTTCATCAAAATTTTAGACTTAAAAACCTATGTTTGAGAATAATAAAAAAAATATGCTTACATTTTACCAATATTGTGGTATGGATAAGAAACCTGTTGAACTGAGTAACACAAGTGGCATCTACTTGGAGGTTCCAAGTATTTCCTACTCTTAAAATTAACTTCAATCAACTGAGAAGTCAGAGAAAAACAAAACAAAAAAGGCAAGGAAATAGACACACAAACAGAAACTGACATTTTTTTCCCAAACAGCAAATCACATCTAGAATAAATTCAGTATTCCGAATATTTGTTATTAAGCAGAAAAATCCACTTAAAACTCTTGCTACACTATTAATCTTTTACTACAAAGAACAAGGAAAAAAATCCCCCTTGTATTCAAGATCATCTCTGCCACTCCCATC
>NW_010208432.1:0-23276 GCF_000695765.1 Mesitornis unicolor | reverse complement strand
ACCAGCACACGCAGTTCTGCAAACTCACAATCTTCTGACAGTTACATTCTTTCTACATGCAGACCTCCAGACCTCCTCAGACATTATGTGACTGCACCTACAGCACCTCCACAGACACAATACTGTTAGTATTTTTTTAGGACAGCATAAATATACAATGAAGACCATGATGAAAACTCAAAGCTTTGAGTAGGTTCTAATGCAGAAACAATGGTGCTAAACAACAGGCAATGAAAATTCCTTGTCCTCTCTAGTATCTTCTATTCTAACTCAGATGCTTGGGATTTCCCAAAGCCATTCACCCATTTTACTGTGAGAAAGATTAGCATTTGACAGCTGCCAGCAATATCCTTCTGCCAAAGGCTGCATCTGTGAAAAACTGTATGTCATTTCTAACGTTTGGCAGAGTCCTGGGAGAATGCCCAGATCACCACCTGCAAATTTATACTAAAGACATATCTGCTCTTTCAGCCCAAGAAAATCATAATCATTGAGATAATTTTGTCCATCGGTCTCTACAAAACCTTTCTCCACTGAAACTTGATTTCTCCTGGTCAGCTCTTCAGTCAGCACTTCCAAACTTGTCTTCAGTCAGCATGGTTGCTTTGCTAAACTTTGACACAGAATAAACAAGCACGGAAGTTTACTCAAGATACCTATGCTGTCTAGTGAGAGATACACTGTATTCCACAGTCAAGAGAGGAATTTTTCTGAACAGTCAAGAAAAGTATTTCTGCAAACTGTTTGGTTTTAGATAGAACGTGCATAAGATGATCTCTAGTATTAGATGGTGTCATGTGACATGGTAAAGACTGAGGCACAGTCATTTGATGGTAAGGGTAAGGTGCTGCTTTATTGAGTTTTGTGACCCTTTAGGAGCTTTTTTAATTTTAAAGAAAATTTTTTTCATCTTAAAGATGACAATCACCTCTTTTTCTTCTAACAGATGTGAGACTGACCTATGAATGAAGCTATGCTTGCTCCATGACATATCAAGACACCAACTGACAAAGGAAAATTTTCCCACTAATAATTATATATAGGAAGATAATGAATACTTTAATTGCACCATGACTGAATGCATTTAACTGTTATATTTGAAGTTTTCATTCTCAATGTCCAAGCAAATCATGCCACAACCCTATGACCCTGTAGCAGAAGTATTCCATTACCAAAAGATGTTTTCAGTTGCCTACAGCCTGGCAAAAAAGCTGCCTTTTCAGCCATTCTGGAGTGCAGATATGTAGAGCATCAATATAACTTTGTGAACAGCTTTTCCTGGAATCCACAATGTATAATCCAATGGCAAACAAGACTCAGAAGAGAAATGGCTTCTTCACACATCTTTGACTTTTGTCAATGGCCTATCACGAGTTTTTTGTTGCCTTTTACTTCGTGAGTGCAAAGTTACGTACATTGTGATTCAGGCTGTTGCTTCCTCAACTCAAATTTTTATAGAGAAAAATCAACTAAACAATTAATTTATCTTCCAAAATTTTGTCAAAGAACCTCTATAATCCTCAGAAACAGAACTGAGATTCCTTGATGGCCTATGTATATAAAGTTGCCATCATTATGGATGACAGTTTTAGCATGTTCTGATCATCATGTGACTTTATGGCCCTATCTTAATCGGTGTCTACAGATCCCTCAGAAGCTTACTTTAGCTAGTCCTTAGAAAGTCAAGACAGGTAGATCTTTAGTTAATATATTCTTGTATTATCCCCCTAGGGACAAGACAGCATTATTACTTTTAAGAATAAGACATACACACTCATGATTATTTAGCAAGTCACTAAAGGAAACACTTCTAAAATGACCTTTCAGCTTTCCTTTGTACTAGGAAAAGGAACTTTTCACTTTCCTTTTCCAGTGCAACTGAAAAAAGAGCTGAAGCATTATTATTTAGCTATCCCTGCAACCATCTGCTGTTGAGTATCTGTAGTTTATAATAAAAATAAAACCTTTATTCTCAAATGCAGTTTGAGATATTTACAATATCTTAGGGAAAACCAATTTACCATAAGTCATTTTTTCTCTCAGCTTATGTACACATTTACTCTGGTGTACATCCAGAGTAATTTCACTGAACCATAATTATGGGCCGAATTTGGGACTGTAGTGTTCGTTTTACCAGGGAAGAAGTTAAATAGCATTTCAAATTATTTTTCAGGAGCTCTAAAAATAAAATCTGAAAATAATACACATACAGTGAATACTTTGAAGAGGAAAATAATCCCTGTAAGGAGAAAACTAATAATACCTATTCCCTTCAAATTTATTTGTTTTGGTTTTTTCTCTTTCTAAACTGAACATGGCACTGACATAAACTGTCCAATAATCCTTAACAATGAGACTGAAGGGTTAAGTTTACATTATGAAGGCAAATACAAGAACTGGTGTCAGCAGGGAAGACTTCTACATTTACTTACCTACTTGCCTCAGCTCTGAGGTCATTCAGTTCCTCAGCACCTTGGGATCCTCATTAGCATGCTTTCTAAGCACCCAAACACAGGCAAAAGTTTACATTTGCAGTTTCAGTAAGTGTTTATCATTCCTGACTTGCTGAGACAGAATCGAGGCATCCAAAAGACCTGATTTCACCATCCCAGACATCACTGTCAAAACACCTTGTGTTTCAGTACATCAATCTAACCCTTAACTTTCTCCTTTCTTACACTGTCTCATAGACTACTTTTATAGTGCAACAGTGTGATCAACACCTGCTGGAAATTAAGCTACACCTTTCTGTTCAAATCAAGCAGAAGAAATCAGTAGTCCAAGTATTCTACTTTCCACGTGTTATATTCTGCGCTTACTTGCACCTTCTATTCTCTGCTCTGTCCTAGTTGTACGTATCCTTTCTATTCTATCAACTGCACGATGAGTTGTAACAAAGACAAACAAAAAGAAACATTTTTGTAAGCTTGGTAGAAATTAAAATATTTTGCTCAACTGAAAAAAAAAAATTAAACTGTCATGAAATGACTCTGGCAATTCTATCAAACTACATAGACATGTACAGATCCTTTGAAGAAATGAAACTCCAGTTTATCAAGTGTGATTTATGAGCAACACTGATTTAGCTGGGAGATAACACTGCTGCCTAATCATTAGTAGTCAGACAACAGCCACGTGAACACATCAATTATGGGCCACTGCCAAAAGCCCTTGAGATTCCAGAGATTAAAAGCCAATCCTCTGTTTTACAAGCTCACATCAAAAAGAATATTAATAAGAGGAGGGGCAATGTGAAAGCACTAAAACAAGGCATTTTTCCCCTTGCTCTGCCTTGAACTGGTCCATGAAAAAAGCTGGCATCAGCTACAAAGCACGAAGCTGCCAATCTCTCAGAAAATGTTTTTCATTAACATATGGGAAGCTGTGAAAGGCTTCAAATGGTCTATTTCGTGGATAAAGGCGACAACTTCTACGCGTTCCATTCCTGAATGTATCCATTATACAACCTCAGTCATTATTCAGATATTTGGAAATGAACATCCATGCACAGAAGTATTTGATGGTTTTTCTCTTCCTCAAACACAGCGCTGTTTACTATTATAAACAAATTAGCCAGCCTTCAAGTCATCCATTTACTGTTTCCCTAATGACTTAGAAAAGCTAAAGTAGAAATACTACCAACTCATATTCAGGTTCATTTCTTTCTTCAAATGTGTGGAAAAAAATTCCACAATTGTGCCTTTCTTACTGATTTCTATGCAGGGTGGCTGACTACTAGTTTATTCTTCTTACATGTAAATGAACAGAAACAAGAATATGCCTCCAAAGGGAGCAGCTACTTCTCTGTACAGATGTAAGCATGCTTATTGAGACAGACCTCAAACAACCTGTTGCTGGCATTTAAAATGCAGCAGTATTCACTAGATAGTATTCAAGCTTGGTCCAATCACTTACCATCATCAGTTACCCTGTCTGGACTCTACTCGAGTGTCTAAAAAAGAGAGAGATGTCTTACAGTGCAAAAAACCTGCATTCAATTCTACCAATATCATATTTTAGGGTATGTGATCTGGAAGAGAGAATTTAGTTAGTGGGGACTTTCCAGAGCTGCCTTTATATAAGCCATCTCGGATACTGCCAGCAACTAACCTCTGAGCAAAGAGGGGGCAAGATGCAGGAAGCCTTCAGACTGTCTCTGCTGCCCCAGCGCCAGTAACACAAAAACTACACCTTCACACAGCCCCAAAATACATATTCTGTCAGATGAGCCAGTTTTAGCCATGCCCACTTTGCTGTGGTCTTTCAGACACTCATTCCCTTCATTTGTTTTTACCTGGAATATTGCACATACATATCCTACTGGAGGATGGCATATTGTTAGTCAAACTGACTCTGCTAAGAGGGTCATAACCACACACAGAAGGACACCACAGGCAGAAAAGTTTCAAGCAGCAGATTCATATTGTAGAACTAACTCTTTAGCACACAGCTAGAGAAAAGAGATGTCAGTCGCAGACTGTTTGCTCAGGTAACCATGGCAATGTTAGTGTCCCCATCTTTACTGCTTCAGGACATCTGTAATGGCAATTTTAAATAAGGGTACAGTCTTGTATATGTCCTTGTGTTCCTACAGCTGAACAGGTGGACAACTCATATCTGGCCCAAAAAAAAGAAATCCCACAACTTGTCTCACACTATTGGTGGGATACATCTTGACATGGGAAAAGTGTGACAGTGACAGCTAGTTTGAAATCAGTTTCTGCAGAGGTGGAACCACAGGCAAAGTGTACGCTTTGCACCAAAGGGAACAGACAACTTTCACACCATCATTCTGCCAGCACAGCCATGGAGATGGCAACTGCTGCCAGAGACATCCAACATCTTTAACTCACACTGATGTTTAATAGCTGAGTTCTGTGTGTGAGAGTCCTCTGCTCACTTAGGTTTGTGGTTTATTTTCCCGTAATGAAAGCAATGCCTGGAACATACCAGGTCCTTAAAGATTTATCATTGCAGCTTAACAGCTGACAATTTTAGAAATACTTTCTGTCTTATCCTGGACATGTTTTGGGAATATACCCACTGTTTCAAAAGAAAATATTCTCTCCGATATATATCTAAAAAGGTATGTTTCTCTTACATATCCAAAAAGATATGCTGTGAAAGCCATTCTAAAACATCTCAAGTTTTTAATTTCAGTGTGTTTCTTCTTTCTGTCATTTGACAAGGACTAGTGATTTTGCAATTCAATTGCTTAAAAGCTAACCTGGTAACACATTTATCAGGCAGATGCCTTCCAAAGCAGTAACCTCATAAGCGCATCATAGAACAAGAAAGTGATTCAATCATTGTGCAGCTGATAATGACAAAAAAAAAATTGGACTGAAAAGTAGTTAAATTTATTACAAGGCCGTGTTTTTGTTCAGCTGACTGGGACAGGAAACTTCCAAATGCTTTCTAACATTGTTTCCAAATTTGAATAAACTAATAAAAACTAATACCAAATGTTGGACTTAGTGTGCCAAGTGACAGGAGTGGCCTCCCAGTATCTAGTGAACTAAAAAGAGACTGTTTATCTATTTTTAGACTATATTCAAAACAAGGTCAAGATTTTCTAAATTTCCAAGGTAAAGGCATAATTTTCAGAAAACACTGAATAGTCTGTGTACACAAGCCTGGGACTTTTGAGATGTCTTATACCAGGCGATTAGAGATGTCTTAAATCATAATTGAAAAAATTGATTAAAGGGCATAAACAACTAACACAATGCCTGGATCAATGGGGTCCTATTAGAAAAGTGGAGGTTTTAACTGACTCTAATAACTCTTAACACTGGCTTTTACTATGCCTCCTAACTTACTACCAATAAATGCAGGCTAAAACGGCAAGTGAAAAGAAACCCTTTCATAACGTGGAGGGCAGGTCTTAAATCAACTAACTCATTTTTGGTGTCAGTCTTGTACAAATGCTCTGCAGGTTCTACATGGCACAGTTCTCAAAGAAGTGTCCAAATTATATAGATATGACTGCTGTAAAACAGGGAATGTATTAGAATATAATAATTGGAAGACAATATAACATCTTGATGATGCACAGGAGCAGAATCTTTATTCCAAGGAACACTGTTTACTTTCTAAATTCACTATTAGAAAGGTTTTCAGCACTAAGTGTGTCAGGCTCTAAACAGTTGCTTTAAGACAGTGTTAATGACTTAGCTAATCACAGTTTTATAGTTCTATAATGTACTGTGCTGTAAATATTAAATCTGTGTTTATTACACTTCTGCTACCTTACCTTTCCTTCTTATTGGACTGACTCTTAAATGGGTTAAAGCAAATACTGCACTACAATAAAACAAAACGTGCACTGGTTGACAACAGTTCTCAATATGTAACAGTATTTTAGTTCAAAGCCTACCCACAAGCAAAGTAGTTCAAAACACCACTCTCAGATACTGAAATTAATGGCATATTTATTTTTTAATTTTGAGGGACCTACTCTGTCTGAAAACATAGAAAATGATATCAATGTTAAATTACATTAAAAGGATACTGACTGACTAAAAATGAAGCTACCTTGCTTATATTACTACAAAAGGAAGAAGTTATATTTTCTTTTCACTGTTTTTATTTTCTTCTGGAACTTTACTCCTTTTGGACATTAAAACCAACCCAGTCAGTTTTCCTTTTTGTATATGAAATACAACAGGTGAAATACAACTCAGTTTGTAGTTTTGCAAAATTACCCATCTCTTTGATGTAAAAAATGCTTACGTGACAGGCCCTGAGACTGTACTGTTAAAACTGCATTGAGAACAAAGCTTCCGTTATCGCTGGAGAATCAGTATGACTAATGGCCAAGCAGATTAGAGTGGATCAAAGTTGCCTGAAGAAGTGTTGCTTCTCTGTTGAGGATAAAGAAGAAAAGGTGCACACACACAAAAAAAACCATTGACAAAAGCATACACAGACACCCAAGATACAGAGTTGGTGGATCTTTGAATATAAGCAAAGAACTTCATACACATTCTTACATTGCAACCTAGCTTTTCTGTAGAGCAAAAATGGTAAAAAGAATCAGATAAAAACAGACTGCTTTGATCTTGATAGGCACGATATAGAAAATACTTCACTCTCAGAGCAAATAAATAGCTATTTGAGCTACCCTAGACTGGATTAGTAAGGGTATGTAGATAAGATTGACCACTTGCTTTAGACACTGTTTATAATTAAAAAGGAATCACCATGTGTTTTATTAAAATTAGCATCACAGCACTTAAATTCTGAGGAGTACTTGTTTACTACTCCACAGAAAGAACACAGTTATCTATTTTTCTGCCCCCAAACGAGTATTATTTCACATTCCCAAATCACGTTAAAGAGGCTGATTATAATGCAGGAACAAATACAGTCAGTGCTTATGGTATGGTATGGCTAATTTCCATGCCACAATGCAAACAATTTGCATTGAGGTTCTAAAACCTAGCAATGTTGAGATCACAGACACACTTCTTTTGGTCTGAATTTAGGCTTTAAAAGCCATTTTAGATGATGCTATTCAGTATGGAAATACATCAGCAATTTTCAGTAATTCTATGATCTCACCCTCAGTTTCGCTGACTATAAAATGGAGATAGCTTTTTTTTTCCCCTTCCCTCTGGGTATTGTGAAGCTTACTACCAGACTGTGTACTATATTTAATTAGAACTTAAAACCCAGAACTGATGCCAGATTTTCAAAATAGCTCACAAATCAAAACAAGAGGCCAGATGTTCAGAAGAACAAAGCACACTGGGTGCATGGGTTTACCTCAGATTGTTATAATGGCAAAAGTAGGTGCTAGACTGTTCAAAAATCTTACCATAGTCCTAGGTGCTAAACATATTAAAAATCCGCCCTTCAGAAATGAACTTGTAATGCCTCCAAGTGATCTGAGATCCTTGGAAGAAGCATGAAATAAGCATGCATTGAAATATTTAGACCCAATTCTTGTTTTCATTGACATATAAAGAATCTGGAATTTGGTCTTCCATCTGTTTGGGTGCAAGGAAGCGACTGTTTCTTGGCTCGCTTTTTCCTTAGTATCACACAGAAAGCTTTTTACCCCCCCCCCCCCACCAAAGTTTGTTCTAAGCAAAATGAAGACAACTAAAACTGAAGTAGGATTGGACGCCAGTGGATAACTCTGACAAATTAAGCTATGTTTCCTTCTCCCACATACAAGCCTTCAGCTTAGTGCAATACATCACACGAGCACAAGGGAGAAGGATGTATTGGCTTTTTCTGCTGCAGTCACATTTGCATGAAAAAGAGCAGTCAAATTAACAGCTTAAAAAAGCACTGGTTCAGAATACTGTACTTCAGTAAAACATTCATTGTTATTCACTGCTTGGCAAATGACATTGCCATCACATACTAGTAGAAGAACCGTGAAGAATAAATGCTATCTGAAAAAGAGGGTTGTATTTATGCAGCGCTAATGACCATCTAAAAGACCGATTCTGCATGGTTACATCCTCTTTGAGATTCACAGCTGCAGCTTCACAAGAGCAGCCATACATCATAATCTGCAGCCATTTTAGGCTACCATTGTGCTTTGGAGAGCAATATGGGCAGTAAGCAACTGCTAATCTGTAAAGTTACAATCAAAAATAAATTTATTGAGCGGTGACGACTGAGGAGGAGGTATTCGAATTTTAATACTGAAAACACCTTTGATTGCAACAGCAGGGATACACCGGGATGAGATGTCCACATTCAGTTTCATTAGAGAGAAAATGTACTCATTATCAGATTCTGATTTCTAATTCACTGTAACAGTAGCATGGAGTAGCACACAAGCCATTCTTTTAAGAAGTCAGATAATTGTGTTTTAAGATTATAACACGTTTTAATTAATGTGTGGGATTTTCTTATTGAACAACATGCTGATCCTTTAAACATCATTAACTGATACACAGTGACTTTCCAGAAAGTTAACAGATTGAGAATATTATTTTACCGTACTTTGAAAGTGTTTGAAAATCAAAGGAAACATTAATATCCACCAAATGAGTCACATATTTCATGAGCAAACCAAAGATAGCCTCCACTTTCCAGATGCGCAAGATTTATAGCCACACCTATCACACCAAAATATTTTCTCCCATTATGCACACTTCTTCAAGCTCAGTTACAAGGAAGCAACAGTACCTATCTGTGGCCTTTCAATACAACTCTTTGGATCTTTAATTACATCAGTCAAACATTTTGTAATTACTGTACTTGTTTGTCTCATACATTAAATAAGTTTGTCTCTTTCTACAACTACCTTAAAGCACATTTCTCAGGCCAGGTCACTTAAGCTAGCCCTTCACTTCTCTGCAAATGGCATCAGTCATTATCATGATAACTCCCACATCATCTGTATGTACAAATTTGGAAGACGAAACTCCAGAAGAGAGAAGTGGGGCTGGTGCCAGTTCTAGCCATGAAGAGTTCAACCAGAGGTTAAATGTAACCAGGAAAGATGGTGTTTTTCTTTCAGCCCCCAGAACTGTAATTAGCCAATATATACCTATTGTGCTTCTTAGGCTTCTCTTGCTGAGATTAAAGTAGCTTGAAATCCAAGTTGCTACAAGCATAAGCATCTGTATGAAAATGCTGATGCACTGAAGAAAAACTAACCCTTTGGTAATTAGTAGGCACCTCTGCACTGTTAAAACACATCTAAGAGGAACGAGTTCAAACAAAACGTTCATTGATTTATATTGGTTACTGAGAAGCCGTATTTCAGCATTAAACATAGCACTTGCAGTATCTGGCTCAGGCCACAAAAGGACAGCGATGCCAAGATTTATGAGTTACTCTGTGCCACAAGCCCAAGCAGGCAACACAGAGACTCAGTGAAAACACTGCTCTTCCCTCACAGAGGGCTTACATTCTGTTGTTTCCTCTTCCTTTCCAAAAAGGTGGGGTTTTTTATTTCCCCGTGGGATAGCTTAGAGAAAGCTAGCTACTGTGCATTAATGTGACTCAGTTTTGGATCCTACCCATTACATTTGAAAACCCTGTCCTTGCTGTCTGTGATGTTCTTCCCAGCTACACCCAGAGCACCTTGCCAACAGAGAGCCAGATGAGAGGTTTCAAAGTTGCTAAAGGGAAGGTCTAAATGGAGAGTTCCAAGACAGGACAGCAAAGGACACAAGGACTTCAGACATCAGGTTTCTACAGGCACTGTCCCTTCAGGGTATCACAGAAATCACAGAACATTAGGAATTGGAAGGGACCTCAAAAGATCATCTAGTCCAATCCCCCTGCCAAAGCAGGAACACCTAGATGAGGTTACACAGGAAGCCATCCAGGCGGGTTTTGAATGTCTCCAGAGAAGGAGACTCCACAACCTCTCTGGGCAGCCTGTTACAGTGTTCTGTCACTCTAACTGAGAAGAAGTTTCTTCTCAAATTAAAGTGGAACCTCCTGTGTTCCAGATTGTGTCCATTACCCCTTGTCCTATCATTGTTTGTCACGGAGAAGAGCCTGGCTCCATCCTCGTGACACTCACCCTTTATATATTTATAAACATTAATGAGGTCTCCTCTCAGTCTCCTCTTCTGCAAACTAAAGAGACCCAGCTCCCTCAGCCTTTCCACATAAGGGAGATGCTCCACTTCAGGGAGTGTACCCTTTCATTCCAGGGTAATGAAAGCTTTTTAAAAAAGGAAGCCCTGAGAGGGTTCTTCCAGATACATAGCTTACCTTGGAGGTTTCTATACATTTTTGTGTTTTCACGACACATTTTCATATTAATTTAGAAGTACTTTTCTCTCCTTGGTAACTTGTTACTAAGTCCACAGAAACAACATGGGAAACTGACAGAGTACACAAGGAAACCAGAGATATGACTAGGTACACAGAACAGAGAAAGTACTCCTCAGTGGCGAGTACTGGTAGTATTCAGGGTAGGTGCCGTTAGACCTCCATGTGTAATTACTGTTTCAGTTTCATTTTGGGAAACCTAACAAAACTGTTCCTCCAATACCTACAGGCCAAGGCACGTCCTGGCAGTCAGCTGCCAGATCTGTTATGGCACTGCTTCACTCACACTTGTTTCAGACACAGCTTCACTACACATCCAGGTGTTGAGGCAGTGCAGCCAGAAAGTTTGCTGACACTCTTTTGTAAGAGAGCTTGTGCAAAACCTTTTGTGAGAGAACCAAGAAAAAAGTGACCTTTTGTGTCCAGAAATCAAGAAAACAAGATTTACTATACCCTATTTCCACACTGGCAAACCCACAAAGAAATAATAAAAAAAAAATCAAAGCATTTCTGTAGTGCTCTAAGAGGAATTAGTCTCGGAGGTACTGGTTCCTCCAAGTGCAGCCTGACTGAAACCCAACCAAAGGAATTACACTTCCCCACTCAGAAGACTTGTAACAACACTTTGCTCTCATACCCCAAACCAATGAATGTAGTAATTCAACTCCGAAGCAGGCTATGGGTTTATTTTTAAATGAAGCTGTAATTTAAAAGGCGAGTCAATTAATCTCAAAGTAACTAATATTTCCTCCCTGCTCATAGCATGAATTCTCAGCAAACGCTTTACAAATTTAGTAATGACTAAAACAAATTATCCTAATTACCTGGAAAACCTGGTATGCTGACTTTCAGTTTTCAGATCAGATGACCTTCTCAAGTCAAAACACTACAAATACTGAAAGTATGAGAATGAACAACAAAGGTGTCCCATTCAGCTGTGGAGCTGGTTTTTATTTGCCAAAGTAAGTAAACACAGTGACTCCTTTGTGCAGCAGAGGCAAGATCAGATCAAAACTACCCATAGGCCACACAAATGCAGGACAAATGCAGAGAAAAATGTACTCTGACCTCCATATTTAAACTCAATCAAATGTCTGTCTCCTGCAAGATACTGAAATTTTTCTAGTGCAGGTTAAACCATTCGTCCCTCACCCAGTTCTGAAAGCAATATTATATTTGCATGGTTTTTATTGAAAGAATTAAAGTTGATAAACATAAGGAAGAGGAGCTCTTACGCCACCATAAATATTATCCACAGCTATTTTTATCTTAATGAGTTAAAATCACATCAGGAACTTCCTTTTCTCAGAATTTTACCAGCCCTTTGACTTCCAGCACAACAGCAAAAATCAAACTAAACTTGAATCAAATTTCCCAAAATCCACTGAGATTCTTAAGTTGCTGATTTTGAATGCAAAATTCCTTTTTAATTTACTGAGACCCAGACTCAGGGCAATATTGCTTAATTGTTTTTTTACTTCTACAGAGAAGTTCATTAAGTCTATCAACCATTTGAATATGGTACTACTGATAAAGAAAATCTCTAACTTTCTATTACACACTTCACTACATTGATCAAATATGGAAGACTTAAGAATGAATTTGTCTATTGATAGTTAAGCCTTATGTACGCACCCAAAAGGAGTAATTTTGTCTTGTGAATTTCTGAAACATCATCTGTTATTTCATTCTGTGAGGGCCATCCATGTATCCGCTAGAAGCAGTAACAACAATAAAATAATGTACCTGTAAGTAGTTGCCATAAAATCCTAACACACCAAGGCTATGCCTTAAAACTTCCCATCACAAAATTTCCTATCACAGACTGGCTTTGTAGCTCTGCTAGTCACATCATACAAGTTCTAAAGCACAATGTGAACAAAATTACAGTACCAGCCCACAACTGTAAAGTTCTTTAAGGATCACTTAGAACACTGCTTTCAGTCACTTCAAATATGATGTCAGTGCTCATTTTACCAAATATCTATCAGATAGCAGACTAGTTTGATGTTCCTACAGAAATAGTAATTTCACTGCCTAGGGAGAAAACAAAGGGACGTAAACATACCCAAATATGCATATAATTAGACTGTGTATAAAAGACACAGTTCTTTTGTACATAACTTTCAGGGCAGCATTCTCCTTACAGAGATGTTACTGCTAATCTTGCTATTCATTTCAAAGCAAGCAGATTCTGCCTTTAAATGCAATGAGTGAAGTGGTCTGTTACTTGGGAATACACCTACACGCACTTCACTATGTACTATCTTTCATCCTTTGGATAAGGAAATACAGTGGAAACTAAATACAAAGAAAAAAACCCCCATATTAAGAAGAATTCTGTTGTTGGGATTACTACTTAGTAGGCTACAGTTTGAGAGAGTAATATTTTTAATAGCACAAGCTAATGGCAATGCTCTTCATGTCTGGTTATACAAAAGCAGAATAACATTTCATATAGTGACAGTAAATTTCAGTCAAGCAATGTAAAAAGAAACAACACATAGCACTGCTAGACTTAAAAGACCACACCTGAAGCTCATTAGCTTTTTTCCTGTCCCCTTACAGAAACTATACAATATAATATACACTATAAACTTTGTTGTTCCTGTACTGGTTCATATATGAACAACTGAAAAGTTCAATTTTTCCTGCATCTTTTGATTTTTCTTTACATAAACTTGCCATTAGTCAAAGGGATAAAAAACTCAATGTTCATTTTATTCTAATTTAAATGGAATCAAACCAAAAGTGTATTTTATAATGACTTCAGATGACCAGACACAGCTTGCCAAACTCAGCTATGCCTGCTCCCTCTCTCATGCAAAACCACTATGGCCACTGAAGATGGAAAATGAAATATTTATAGCCAGTTTTACACTGACCAAATGTATTCTTCAGAAGGTTCATATCCTGATCAAATCAAAGCCCATTTTCACACAAAAAGTCATGACATATTTTTCAAGAAGGCTTTGCCTACCATGCTACTGGTAGTAGGGGTGCTCTGTATAAATAATGTTTTCTTTTCCATGACATTTTTTCCCCCTAGTATATATTTTCACTATTCAGACTTCATAAATTCATTTTCATGGCAATGATGGTGGGGAAATTACAGTAAAGAAGTCACTCAAAATTCAACTCAAAAGGTAAAAATTTTGAAAGGCTATAAATTGCTGAAAAAGAAGAGGTTCAAATGAAGAAGCTTAAACAAACTTTACTGCAGAGGTTACTCCACTTCTGCAATAATGCTTTCTTGACTTTGGTTTTTAAACCAATGACTCATGAAAACTATACCTTCAAATTTACAAGTCATCAGTAAGTGGGTCTTTAAAAAATGCTGTACAACAATAAAGCAGGAACCACAAGCAGTTCTCAACCATTTGAACTGTCAACTAATTAATTATGATACTGAAACAAAGGCCTATTTAGAAAACTTGCTTTTAAAAACGAGAGAGGAGAAAAAAGAAGAAGGAAAAAAGAAGGGCAAAAAGGTCTTTTGAGCAAGCCAAATGGCATTTTAGGGAGAGAGGTTCCAGAAAATGTATTATGTTTACTCACATTAACAGAGGCATTTCCCTCCCACCTCATTCAGATGGAAAACAAAATAGGGCAGCTCTTCTTACCACTGACTGGTGCCTCTTAGCTGGAAGCACCTCCAGTTGTCAGGTTCCTGTCAGAGTGTAAAGTGCACCGATACTTCCCTTCTCCACCCGTCTGTTCCTACTTAATACGTGCACTTTGTTCAGCAGTCTTTGCTGTTAAACAATTCGCTTTTTCCTTGCCTTCTCTGCTTTAGGAAGAAGCAAAAATAGCAGGACTTAGTCACAAAATATAAAGCTCATTTCCTGTATTAGTGCCTCATTCTTTCACCTCCTAGTCCATAGGATTTGGCTACCAAATAGGTCTTAATCTGTAAACAAGTGATCTGCTCTACAATTAAACCATTCAGTTCTTCTTTTTTCGTTCTTTCTTTCTTTGGCTGCTTGGCTGCTGTCCAATGTGACATAGGCTCATAGGTTCTTCTATTATTTAGTGCTGGTTAAAAGGCAATAAGCTCACTCAGAGTTTATAAAACTATAAGCTATCAACAAAAGCATTTAATGCTTCTCTGAAGCACTGTGGCTTTTGCCTGAAAAATTAATGTGTGGTTATGTGTGTGTGTGTGCGCGTGTGTACACATACGTGTAGATGTATGAGCATCTACATTTTTTATGTGCTGGCCTGGTTAAACACTCTGGATGTCTTTAAATTGGTTATTCTAAGCTACAAATAAATGCATTTCACTTCAGTTTTAATTATGTGGATACCTTTTTGTCTACAACTGACAAATCACATGAACTGCAATTCACTGTGGCTACAGAGCTGAACCTCAAAGACTCTGATGATGTATGAGGAAAAAAAGTCACGCTGCTGCAGCAGTTCACAATGTTTGCAAACACTGTTCCTTATACAACGATACTGTGAATCACAGGAGTCTACTAGTGTAAGAAAAACCTTTAGAGAAATAAATAACATTAGGTTTCTCATGTCTGCACTTAAGAGTCACAACCCAAGAGAAAACAAAATGACAACAAGGTCATTTTGCTTTATCTCTATTTTTACATTTTTGTTCTTGGTGGAAAGTAAGTTCTCACGGACTATGAACCAAAACACAACATGTGTGTTTGTCTTCATTCAGATGTTTATACATACAACACAGAGCTATAGCAGGCTACCACTTCAATGTGGGACAGTAAAGACAACCATTTTTTTTAAAGTGTGTCTGTAAATAAGTGAATTACTGTAAATGAAAAGCTAAATTTCCAGGTGTAAATCTCACTTAGAAATGACGGGTACTTAGCAATATCAACTTCAGCAATATACTTTCAATGAAATTCTGCAAGCCTATTTAAAGTCTATTACAGCTGCTGACATCAATCTGCCAAACTGCATAGCGCTAAGCTCCACTAAAGATTTGCACCTATAAATTTAGCTATTGGTACATTTTAATTAAATACACTGTGTTTCTCCATATAGGAAACTACAGACATAAGGCACTGAGGCAGATGAGCAATAAAGCAGAATTGTCACAGAGCCTCTGATGCCAGTTTCGCCCAAATAAGGACTGAAGTTCAAAGTCCCACTTGGGTTTAGACTCCAGTCCGCTCCACAGTGTTTTAGTCTAATTTTCACACTTTCCACTCAAAATTTCACTTCTTTCCCAGTGAATACAACAGTAAAGGCCATAATCCTACTGCAGCCGCTCATAGGAATATAAGCGCTAGAGGAGAATCCTGAAAACTCAATTTATAAAATATTTTAAATAAAATATTTTAAAGGTACACCAATGTACTCATGTATATGCATGCACACACAAGTACAGACACATAGAAAGGGATAAACACAAATAGATTTTCATTAGCTGAACATTTTAAGATTCACCAAAGACCAAATGAGACTCTGTCTCCCTCCTCCCAACCAAATGAAAACTTCTTGAGTCACGGATAACACATAGCATGCAGACAGGTGGCACATAAGTATGTTCGTCCTACACACTAAAAACTACTTAAAAGTAAAAAAAAAAATTGCACTAAGTCTGCAGAAAATAAATGCCTCATATCCTGAACTGACACAGACATCACAAGCAAATTTTAATCTTAAGTATTTATTTTTCACATTTACCTGTATGTAATGTATTGTATCTTCAATAATTACCAATCAGATGAAAAGGTTTCGTAAAAATTAAGCAGTAAGAGGCATTTTAAGCCTATAATAAATATTACGGTTTGACAAAAATGTAAATCTTGGAAGTAGTTTGGAAATAGTTGGCAACTTTTCCTCCCGAGTAAATCTGAAGGCTCAAAAATAAATATTCAAGAGCATTAATTTGTTTCTAGATTTGTGCATGCAAGTAAAATAGCAGCCATAATGTGGAAATTTGAGTCACATTTTGCAACTAATTGAAAGCAGATTAGGATTCTGCCTCAGGGGAACACTGTCAAACTAGAAACTAGAGCAAATGAAGAAAGAGGTGAAAGCATCGTGAAGAGTTGACAGATTTACAGCACTCAAGGCAATAAACGAGTACTAGATGAAAATAAATGTGCTTCACTGTACTGCATGCACTTTTCAGTCATATCTCAGAAATAACAGCATACAGCCATGAAACTATTCTTTTCAGAGAGATGGTGAAGGAGAAACTAAGAATGTAAAAAAAAAAAAAATCACTATTCAGACAGTGTGCAAAAAATATAAATCATAGAGTGGCTCAAGCTGTTACAAGAATAATCAAATTGGTCATACTGGGCCCTGTTTTGTAACCTGAACTCATCTCAAGTAGGGCTTACACAGACATAATGCAATGAACTACTTTACTTGAGTTGAGAAAGGGCTGTAAGCCTTTGGTCACTGTGAGCAAGAGTCAAAGCATTAAGCTCTTAAGAGGAAAAAAAGAAAAAAAAATCACACAGATTTTACATTTTTAAAGCTAAGAATAACGCAGAACCCTGCAGATAGATAAACTGGAGGCAGTAGGAAAAAGATCCTTTTTAAAGGATGATTAGGAAACGTTGGAGGGAATATAAAAATGAAAATAAAGTGTAGAGGTTCATGTACCAATACAATAATCAAAACAGCTGCTAGGTTTTTCTTTCAACATTTGGCTTCTAGTGCAGCATCACAGGAAGGATTGTTAAAGGATCTGGGCATCAAATGTAAATATAGACTATTAGCCAAAACTCAGTTGCTGTACTTATAAAACAGTTGCAGCTGTGTGTGTGTGTGTGTGCGCGTGTGTGTACAGATACATACATATACACCTCCCTATATATATCAGTGTATATATATTGATACACATACACATATACAATCCTGTCCTTAACAGCAACTAGTAACACTATTAAATGACAATGCACCTTAATACTGGCAGAAGTGGCTAAGAACATGAACATTTAGTTTTTTATTAACACTGGGTGTGGAGAAATGATTGTTTTCAAACTGTAGCAGTATTTTTCCTACAAATTCCAGAATCCCAGTGCAATGCAACATACACAGCCTAATGTTAAACTTGGGGCAAAAACTAGTAAGTAAAACTTTATGTCAAATATGTTCAACATATCCAGAAATACTCCTGGAATATTAGATCCTTACCGTCAGTGCAAGCTAACTAAACAACTCTGGACATTTACTAAATCAGATTTAAAATTCCTAGCAGCAAAACAAAGTTCAACTGAGTAATGAAGTCCATTTCTAATTGTATTTGCTTGTATTACCTTTTGTTGTGGAGATCCAGGTCTATCTTCATTTCCCTCCTTCAAAAAGGAAGAACTGGCAAAAACATGAATGCAACTACTGCCATTACTCCACTCTTATAAGCCTATAATAAAGCACAGATTTGATAGTACTATCCATGTAGTGTGGCGAACCACACACAAATAAACACTTCTCCTCGGAAAACGAAAACCCAAAGACCAAACCTTTCCAATTCAAACATTATTGTTGCTTTTAACATAAGTCATCCATAGAAATCAGCCAAGGAGGTGACAGGAAATTAAAAAAAAAAAAATTAGTCTGGCTCTACACACTATAAGAAAAGAGATTACAAGTCGCTTTTCACCTTCTTACTGCTTGGGAGAACCAGTGAAAGCTATAAAATCTATGCTTATGTAACAGAAACCTATGGTTCCACTCCTGTGACAGACATATTTGTACCCTCATTCAGCACAGCATCACTGAAATTCACCAGCAAAGGTGGTGCTTGAGTAGGGTGAATTTACATTGGACAGGGGAACAGTCAAACTTAACAAAATTCTGAATTAATTCCATAGCTAATGCAAATGACTAAATGTGTGCATAATCAAACTGTCTAGTGCATACAGTTAAAGAGGACAGACGTTCCTCAGAACTTCCTGGGAAACTGAGCCTAAACTAGGTGCTTTCTTTTCTTGGAATGAAGAACGTGAGCTCTAGGAGTTTACCAAAGTGTGACCAATTCAAGCTTAGTCTTTTGTTGCTAATTGTAGCATTAAAAAAGCCAGTTTCCACGGGCAAACTACAAACATATACTTTTTATATTCCACTGCCACATGATAAAAAGCAGAATCAAGCTGACTTGCAGAAAGTTGACTGGCAACCAAAGACCAAGCTATTACTTCTATCTGTTATGGGAAAGCAATAAAATTGCTACCAGGTCTCCTCATGTTACTCTGCAATAAAAAGAAGCCATCAGGGAAATAAGAGCAAAAGAAAACACATCAAAACCTCTAAAGATCCTTTAAGTAAAAATACACTTATGTGGCATAATGCCATCTGCTTCCTGGTTAACATGATGAGACAATTCAACAACTAGAATACCAGTGTTTTGAAAACACCAAGTAACCACAGTCAATAGATTTTAGTTCACTCCGACTGCAAAAGCTTCATTTACATGCCACTATTAGCAAAACATCCCCATGAGAACATTTTTCTAACATTATTAATTGGTGGAGATTCTCAGGAGACAGAAACACCTCAGCCAAGGCAGGTTTGTGCCCAGGGATACAATTTAGGCTAGGAAGACTAAAAAACTGAGAGTGGAAGATGGGAGAAGAAAAGGGAAACAAACATTTGGTATTTATTTTTTCTGAAGATGAGGAAAAAAAATAAAATTGACTTATCATTTTGACTTATCAAAATGGTTGAGGAAGATTTATCATAAAGGACATATAATTCAACATAATACATCTTCACATCAAAATTACTGTAACAAAGAGCTTCACATTTAATTTCCAATGGCTTTGAACTGAACTCCTTAAGTGGACATAGTGGTAGATACTAGAAAAGCTAATCCCCTCATTTTGACATTTAGCAGCATTTGCCAACTTACAGGAAAAGCAGACACATCATAAACTTCTGTCACTAAAATACAGCTATTTTACTTGTAGTATTGGCTTAAGATTTCAGAAAATTTAATCAAAACCATAGGTATGCCAGAGCTGAAAAAACAGCATTTAAAGCAATCAATCCTATTTCATTGCATGCAACTTACCCAATGTGTTCACTTAAGTTGTTTAATCAAGCAGTCTTATATACAAGCATATATATTATGTATGTGTATAGATACAGGCAAACAGGTGCATCAGAGGAAACTATGTATTCCCACACTTCTTTGAATTTTCTCTCAGCTTTTTCAAAAAAGGGGAAAAAATTACAAAGAATTTGCTTGTCAGTCAAGCCACTCTGAATAGTTTTACAAAGTTTCATTCAAATATAAAGGCTTTGTTCAAATTGCCAAGACCATTGAGTCAGAATTAAAAGAAAAAAATGCAATAGAGTGCTTACTGAAACCCTGGCTACAGCACAACCAAAAGTCAGAGTCTGATCTTCGTATTTGCCCAAATGGCTACTCATAGCCTGCAGTAAACTCTGGCTTTAATTCAAGAATGTAGTAATAATTAAGAAAAAAACCCTGTGATTTAAAAACCTCATTTTAAGAAAACCCCTCAAGTCCTGCCATGAAAGCTGGTAATTATCTTTATTCACATTATCTCATTTCAAATACATTTTAAAGCAAATTAAAAAATGATAGCTTGTATTATTATTCACTTTGGCGAAACACTGCACCACAAAAGACCTCCACAGGGAGCAAAAAGGGAGAAAGAAAAAGAAAGTTCATCAAATTGAAAATTATGTTATATAAACAGACTTCTAAATTTTAAAAAAGCTATATACTTTTTGTAATTACGTCATAATCAGAAATTTTCAGGGAACACCATTTCACTATCTTTCAGCCAACGGGGAATGTTATATACAGACCAAAATTGTGAAAACAATATATTTTCTGTGATTATTAATAAGAAATAAAAATAACTCCTTATATATAAACACACTGAAACAAACACTAATTTTTAGTAGAACTATGGCCAGCCCTTCAGCTGAAGTCACTGCATTCACAGATGAGACCCTACCTGAGGACACACGAGAGGATGTATTTCTATTGTAAGAAATAAAGCACAATTAAGTAGTCAGATAATCTCTTCAGCCATTCAGGAAACACAGTGACATATCACCATGTTAGAACATTGTATAAACAATATAAAGCTGGTACAGTGCTAAGCACACTACATAAAAAAATAACCTGGTTGTTGGATCATCTGTGCAAAGTATCTTAGCTCAGAGCAAGGCAGACTCTAAAACTTGGTTATATGTTCAGCAGTACCAATTGTATACCATGGAACAAATCTGGAACATGTAGCCGACACCCTGTTCAAAAAAGTGGGCATTGTATCTGAGAAATAGGGAACATGTGGCAATGACACAAAGCTTCCAAAGTAACTACAGAAATAATCTAACCTTTTGTCAAGGGTGGGTGATGGAAATCCCAACTATGCATGTCTTTAACCAAAACAGAAGTAAAGGTGGTGTTTCTGATAGCAGAAATGTTGGTATTTCTACGATAGTACTCCTGATGATGCTTGCAAAATGTGATCAGACACCACATGTACTAATAATGATGCAAGATGTGGAGAAGCACAGATTTATTTATTTTTTTACTCTTCTACACTAAAGTAAAAAGAATGCTTCAAAAAGAGCATTACAACCATGGCTCCAGAGGTAAACAAGCATGCACAAGCGGTCAAGGTATCACTGACATACTGGGGATTTTGAAGAAAATTCTAATTCTAAGCATATTGGGCTTATGTCCCCCAACTCCATTTCTTCATACCCTTTCTTCAGGCAAGTAAGTCTTCTCACCTACTGCTTCACTGACTACATTTGTTGACCTTTAATCCCATGTGTAGTTTCTAGACACATGTAATTTTGGTTGCTTCAGAGCAGGGAGGGAGGGGGGAGGAAGGGTGCTGGGATATAATCTCATGCTCATTATTTACTCCAAACCTGACACCTTTTTGGGGATATCTCAGACACCTGCTGTCTTACCTGTCCAATGGATTTTAAAAAGTGGACGCATGCCATCTAGCTTTCAACTGAAACTATCTTGAGATGGTCGGTGTAGTCAGTAGGACATACACAAGCGTTCTGGTCAGTTAGGGACCACGGAGACCACAGCAAATTTAGAAAGTAGACAGAAGGTACCAGGACTGTCATCCATAAGGCCAGTAGGTACAGAACATTCTGGTGTTTTTCTGACACATGCAGCAAAGTGGCACGAGGGAGAAACAGAAGCAGATCTGCATAGCCCTGTACAATGTCAAATTTTCAGTATATAATGGGTACCATGATGCTCCATCCTGCCACCTACCCTCAACAGTCTTTTATCTAAGGGAATATAATTTTCACTGTGGTGGATTGTTGGGGTTTCTTTGAATATACCTGGTTTACAAAGCAAGCACAGGACAAGGCCTGCTCTCACTGAAGTAACAGCTTTTAGCCCACTTCTACAAATGCAAACTGCATGGATAACACAGAGCAAATAAAGGGGAACCTGCATTTAACATGCAAAGGATGTGTCCAATCTCCCACAAATGTCAATACTACAGAGCCTACAGATGATACCTTTTAAAAAACAGATCGTTAATTTCTTATGAAAAAAAAAAGCTCACACATTTTAGCGTGCAAGAAGAACAGCACATTTCAGATTTATGATTTACACTGTTGTTGATAAAATATCTTTCCAATTATCAAGGCCCTGGTAGGAGAAGCTGGAATGTATTATGTGTTAATGATCACAACCAGGGGTCCAAGCTTTACTCTTTTGTCAGAGCTGTAGCAGATCCTCCCCGCAGCTTCACCATTAATATGTCTGTTTCCTGTCAGAAGAAGAACAGCACATTTCAGATTTATGATTTACACTGTTGTTGATAAAATATCTTTCCAATTATCAAGGCCCTGGTAGGAGAAGCTGGAATGTATTATGTGTTAATGATCACAACCAGGGGTCCAAGCTTTACTCTTTTGTCAGAGCTGTAGCAGATCCTCCCCGCAGCTTCACCATTAATATGTCTGTTTCCTGTCAGACCACTCAGAGATAATGTCATTTATCTCAAGGAGGCACAAGACCAGTCATTAGCTTCAGTAAAAGACCTCAAACAAAGGCCGGATGGTGTTTTATCCAGGGCTCATAGGCCATGAGATTCTTGGTTGCAGCCTAACAGTTCAGAACTTAAGTTATCTTTAAAAGAGTAATTTTCCCCCTATCAACAATTCTAGAACACTTCTCTGAAGAGCAGAAAAATCTCTGCATGGAAAATTTTAGTCAATGGTTTTATCATATGCAATTAGGTGATTGGTAACTTGCTAAAGTTATTCTTTGAGAGGTTGTTTTTCCCACACCCCCCATTCCTTTTACATCTTAAGGAAAAATTGACAGAATAATTCAGGTTCTACCTAAATAGTAAGACCTTTGAAGATCTTTACTGTGTTTGCCAGCAGGAAGTGATTCACTATTATAAATTCTTCAATGACTGAGCTTCTGGAAATCTCTTTAAATGAAAGTGGAACTGGTTAACTGTATGTACGAACATGTGTTTTCACAGTCTCTGCTGTATTATTGCATTTCAGAAAGCTTCTATAAAGTGCCAGGTGAACTTTTAATAATAATT
>NW_010208431.1:17343-19654 GCF_000695765.1 Mesitornis unicolor | reverse complement strand
CCGAGCGATTCTGTGATTCTGTGAAGTTGCCTTTTCTCTTTATTTTAGTACTGATCTTTAGGGACGCTCTGAATTCAATACTAGAAATTACTTATTTAGTACAAGAAATCAGCATCAGTTTTGTACCATTTTGAATTCACCTCTGTCTTTTTCATCTGGGGTTTAAATTACCCCCACCTTTCAAAGGGCACAGCCCGTACTCCCGACGTTTGTTTTTAGGGGCAGTTCTTGGCTGTGCGGGCATTGGCCAGAGCGCGCTGCCTTGGACCGCTGCCATCGCCACATTTAAGCCAGGTCTGTCCTGTTAAAAGACCGGAGGGAGACGCCGTCTCAGAGTCACTGGTGAGTGAGTTCTTTTCCAAGGTAGGATATTGTGCTTTCTTCAGCCTAAAGGTGGGAGCTAATCAAGCTTAGAGCTGCTCTGCTTCTGGACAAGGGCTTCCTGAGGAAAAAAAGACTTTTTGCCTGCTTTTATCCCCCCACCTTTTAAATGACACCTTTTGATTTCTGAAAATAGCCTCCCAGTTGCTGCAGTTTGTCACACAAATGTGATTTTAGGTGGCTGGAGTGAAAGGAGAATAGGTGGTGTGTAGGGTAACTCTCGTGGTTTTGGTTTCTTTTCGGACTTGATCTCATCTTTGCTGCCTTTAGTGCTCTCTTGACCTTCTTAACTAAGATCCTCATTCCTCCAGAAATCATTGTCCTGGCTTTTACAGGATAACCTACAGGTTTTATTTTAAGGGGGAAGGTTTTTCAACTGGATATATTATTTCTTTCACACTATGCCTTTCCAAAAGTGTCCGCTCGCCCGTATTTGCTGACAGTATCAGTGTTCTGGTCTGAGCAGCCGGGTGCTGTGCTCATGCACCGCTTTGCAAAGGTCTGAGTTTAATCCCTCTTTTGGGTTTCTGATCTCCCACTCTGGGCACGCTCCTTGCGCCCGGGGCAGGTTTTGCCCTGGATGTCTCTGTGCATTATGCACCGGGTATTGCACAGTGAAGTACTTTGTAGATACACGAGTTAGGACTGAGAAGCTCCACAGTACCTTGAGAAGAGCTGTGTACTAACTTGATGGGTTTATTTTTAGACTGTCAAGCTCATTTAGTGCTAGCTCAGCTATCTTGATGTGTTATTTTATTGCGTTCTAGCTACACCTCCAGAAATATTTCTTTTATCCAGTTCACAACTGTTTCAGCAAGCTAGTCCGTTCACTCACCAGCTGCTGGAGGAATTCTGTCCCAGTCCCTGATGGAAATCTGGAAGAGCCTGACATTTTCCACATCAGCTCTGTTCCACGCCATGTAGAGCCTCTCTCATCCCTTCAGCTTCATGCAAGCTCAGTCCTACGTAATAAAACTGAATTCTGGCTTAGCATGATTTATTACCTCTTGTTTTCCACTTCTCATGCTGTCCTTTTGTTTGAACTAGGGTAGCAGTTGTGTGCCCAGACCTTTCCAGTGTCTTCCTGGTACAGACCCATCCTGCAGGTCAACCTGCAAGAGTTCAGACTCTATCGGCGCAGCAGGGAAGATGCATCAATATTTGGGTTTGACTTTATGTGTGACCCCAAAGCTGTACAGACTCCAGGAAGGGGTTGTTACTGACTTTACTGTGCCATCAAGCATAAAAGCTTGGGGGTATGTACAGTGGGAAAATCAGTGACCTTTTTTAAAGCAGAGGTATCACTCTTCAACCACGTAGTAAGCTGTAACATAAACTATTCCCTTGAAGGCAATGGCTTAGCGAGGAGATTAGGGCTGTGCATTGGTATCAGAATCTAATTCCAGGGTGAGCTACGTCTTGTAAATACCTTTAGCTTGGGTTACAGTCACAGGTTAAATTTCAGTATATTAGAACACAGGTTCACGCTGTTAAACTGCACAATTAAGGTTGGCATAAAAGTAAAGAGCATGACCGTGGTTGGACCATTAGACTGGACATGTGGCTCATTTAAATCAGATAACATCTCTGCTAACGGGGGGTTAAGACACTGGGGATGGAAGCACACATTTCAGTGCATTAAGCAAATAATGTGCTCAGAGGGAAAACTTGTAGACTGGCTTCTCTCCATCTGCTGACAGCCAACAAGATCCAACGCCAAGTGTCCTGCTGGGATGTTCAGATTAGAATTGAAATCGGGTACTGATGTGAACTTTTGAAAGCCTAAATGAAGGGATGAGGAAATCTGTTGAAGATCTCTCTGTGTGGGGTCTGGTTTATTGGTGGTCTGAGGCAGAAAGAAAAAGGACTTGCCTAGTTGTCAAGCCTCTGCTAATTTTCTTGATGGTGAAATGGTCTGTTTTCCTTTCAT
>NW_010208431.1:12208-17312 GCF_000695765.1 Mesitornis unicolor | reverse complement strand
AGCAAGAGCGGTCAGAAAGGAAAACTCATGGATCTCACAAGCACAGTCATCATCCCGCTGCTTTTTGGGAGCTTGGGGATCTTTGGCCTTTTTCGGCTACTGCAGTGGATGCGGATGCGAGCTTACCTCCAGGACGCAGTGGTCGTGATCACGGGGGCTACCTCTGGCCTGGGAAAAGGTTGGTACCGAAAGCAGGACACCAAAGGCAGGACACCCAGGGGTGTGGAAGGGGCACTGTGGGAATAAAGCAGTAATGAGCAGCAAGTTCCTAGTACTATGAATTCTGAGAGACATCTGCACAGCCCTATCAGTTACAGCTATAGCCAGTACAAATGACGATGTAAGAAAGTCTCAGCATTTGTTGAGGAACATTTTAATCATCTTGTTTAAACTGGAGCTCATAAAAGTAAGGAACAAGTTATGCTGTTCCTGTGCTGCCAAGGGTTTTCTCTTTAAGTCCTGAAAAAGCCAGGAAGTCAAATTGTTTCTCCAAAACTTCCCAGAACTGGTGCTCTGCATTCATGTTCATTGTATTTCCAGATATCCTGCCCTATTTTCCACTTCTCTCTGCCCCTCACTCCCAAGTTAAGGTACCTTTTCTTCTTTGGTACAAATCCACCCATTCTAAATTCAAACTCTTGGCAATATTAACACTAGTGAGTATTTTTTTCTAAATAAAAACAAAGGGGTTTTTCTCCCCAATATAATTTATTCTTTATTTGAGCGGATACATTCTCTAATTCTGCTTTCTGTAATTGCTTTGAAAGCTTCTTGAAGAGAAGGCAAGGTGCTCTCTGCCATCAAAGCCCTTCATTAGGATGAGGACGTTTACAGAAGAAACAGAGCTTAAATTGATGCTGTCTTTGCATGGGAGCTTGTTGGATCACAGAGGGGAAGGGTAGAAGAGCATGCGATTGCCTCAGCAGCTGGTGGCACTGGGGGACGTGGCATGGCACCCTTTCTTCAGCCTTTTCATGATGAAGGGGATCACCTCGATGGAGCCATTAGCTCCAAGGCTTCTAAAACCATTGCAGGCAGTCACTGAAACCAAAACTCCTAAGCCCAGGCCCTGCAGCAGTAGATTACAGACACAATTTAACCATAGTCCCTCTTAAAGTGCACACCAGCTGCCTCACATCTTGCATCTTGTTGCAGCTTCCCTGTAAATCAGCCAATCGCTCAGGAGCAATACAGCCACCTTAGACCCTCACCAGCTAAATGAAGTTTTAACCCATCAGCAGGTATGATGTGGGTCTGCTGTTTGCCTCCAGCATTCAAGTGTCCACTTTTCTTTCTTGTTTCCTCCAAAGAATGTGCAAAAGCCTTCCATGCAGCTGGCTCCAAGCTGGTGCTCTGTGGCAGAGACAGCGAGAAACTCAAAGAGCTGGTGCAGGAGCTTTCTGCCGTGACCAATCACCGAAAGAACGTAAGTGCGGGAGAAGGAGAGGCTGCTTGTCTTGTGTGGCTGGGATTTCTCTTTGTGTTGTTACAAAACTGCTTGTGAGTTGCCCTGTTGAGTAGTAGGGAGGGATAGGTACTGCTACAGGAGTACATAAGAGCTGACATGTGCATTTTGTTTAACAAGACAATAGCAAACTTTAGTATTTGAGGAAGATCTCACTTGCCCATTTCCTAGGCAAGGAATAAGGTATAAGGAATATGGTATAAAGAATAGGCTACAGGAGCAGGTTTGGATGGGCCTGCTTCTGTGTTTCCAGAGCTGGGAAATCCCATCCCTTTAAGGCGTGAGCATGAACATTCAGCACAGCCTGAACTGGTCTTTTGCTTAAACTTTTGTTTATTCACAGGCACATAAACCTCACACTGTGGTATTTGACCTCTCGGACACTAAAACTGTCCTAAAGGCTGCTGAGGAGATCCTGAAGTACTTGGGTCATGTGGACATACTGATCAACAACGCAGGCATTAGCTTCCGAGGCACAATTGTGGACACAGGCCTGGATGTGGACAAGAAAGTGATGGAAACAAATTATTTTGGTCCTGTAGCCCTCACCAAAGGTAACCATGGTCAGGATTACAGGGGGACAAGGGATTTGGCTGGTATCTTCTGCAGGCAAACACAACTAAGCACAGCCTAACTTCTGTTAGTGATCATATTTACAGAATCACAGAATCGCTCGGTTGGAAAAGCCCTCTGAGATCATCACGTCCAACCGCTCCTGTCTACCCCCTAAACCATATCCCTAAGTACCTCGTCTACCCGCTCTTTAAACACATCCAGGGATGGTGACTCCACCACCTCCCTGGGCAGCCTGTTCCAGCTTCTGACGACCCTCTCAGTAAAGAACTTCCTCCTTATCTCTAACCTGAACCTCCCTTGGCACAGCTTGGTGCCGTTTCCCCTTGTTCTATCCCCCATCACCTGGGAGAAGAGCCCAGCACCCACCTCTCTACAAGCTCCCTTGAGGTAGTTGTAGGTGGTGATGAGGTCTCCCCTCAGCCTTCTCTTCAGTACATTTGGTACAGTATGGTGTAAAGAGGGGAGAAAAGTTGTGTTTTCTGGGCACATGCTTGGGCATGACTGCATGGGAAGCACCTGATTAGAGATACCATCGTGTTTAAAACACCTCCCAACTCTGACAGGAACTTACAAAGAGAGCTATGGTTAGCCTGTCTGCACCAATAAAAGCCTAGAGAGCACAGTATGGGTTCTAGGTGAAGCTGAAGCTTTCCTAGGAAGCTGCTTTGGTTACACAGAAAAGAGTGTGGTAGAAAAGCCCAAGTCATCCTGACCACACCTGTGGGAGATCACAGCAACTCTTACAGCCTTACTGCAGCCTTGCTGGCACAGGGAGTCTCCTCACAGGTGAAAGTCCCAGCCAGTCTGCAGTTAGAGGTATTCTAAGCACTATCCCTTGCCCAACCCCTGCACTGAACAAGGATCTTGTAATTCACAGGGGCATCCTTGAATGCTCTGAAAGCACCGATTCTTGACAGCGGTAATGGCAGGCCTGTTATTCTGAATGGGTCTTTTCTGTCTCTTGCTAGCACTTCTCCCCTCCATGATCAAGAGGAGACAAGGCCACATTGTGGCCATCAGCAGTGTTCAAGGCAAAATAAGCATTCCTTTCAGATCAGCATGTAAGTACCTCCACAGAGGATGGGCAAGACATATTTGGGGCACTGGACTGAATGAATACTTGGCTACTGTTTTCCCATTTAGCTCTCTATAGAGCTGGCTGCATGCAGGGAAGACAGAGCTGTGCATCATTCTTAGTGTGCTCACAAATCACCGACAGCTGTTGAGGAAGGCACTCTCGGATACAAAATCTTAACCTTGTTCTAACATTAAGGGATGGGGAAGGAGAATGTTTTCCATGTCCTGGAAACAGCTTGATATTCCTGTCTTAACACTTGAGAGTCCCTATAAACTTTCTGATGAATTCCATAATTTTATTGCATTTTATCCTTGCTGTTTGCCTGGTTAATCTTTAATAAGAAAGTAGGAACTTACTAAAACATAACGTTGTGAAGTGCCATAGTACAACCAATGCCAAAATAAAAGCCTGAACAGTTAATCTTGATCCATCAAACTCTTCATGCTAAATCAGTTATGGTAAGAAATAATATTGGTAAGATTATTGGAAAAAGCCTTACAAAAGATGGAAGAAGTAGAAGGATGCACCAAGAAGTGTGTTCTGGAGAGCATCCAGAGCACAAGCAGTGACCAGAGCTGCGTGGGCCCAGCAGCACAGAGCTCAGCTCTTGCCCAGGCCCTCAGGGTGCGCAGCCTGCGCTCAGCCCCGGCTGCTGGTGTCAGCCCCACAGCCACGCTGGGGTGATGGCAGTGACCAAGTACACACGGAAAGGGGGTGAACAAAGGGAGTTGCTCAGCCATTTAACAGGGGGAAATCCTGCCCTGGGCCACGCTTCTCTACTCCTGTCTGCTTGCGTGATCAGGTTTTGACTTGCGTGCAGCCAAGCTCAGAACCTGCTCTGCAAGTCCATAGCACTCAGCGCACGTAGGCCAGCAGCGCTCGGCAGCGAACATCGGCCCTGCCCTCCTGTGCTGGCCTGGCATTGCCCCCAGCCCGCCTTATCAACCACTTCTGCCCAAGCCAGGCTTCTCGTCTCCTATATCGTGAGTGGGAGGCAGCCTGGGTTCACTCTGTAGTGCTTTGGCACGGCTGTGATATTAAGCTCAGGCTCCTAGCCAGTTTCCAACTTGAGTATTTACATTTTGCCTTCCTAAATTGCCTCTCACTCCCACTACCTGTTGCTGCCATTCACTAAAATGAAACAAACCTAGAAGTTGGAGAACAGCTGCTGGGTTCTTGCAGAGAAGTGGCTGCGTTACAGTGAAAAACCCATTTAGGGCAGTGAGTCTTCCTTCAGCCTCGCTCCTCCTTGGTGCACTGTCTTTTTCCTGTTTTTCAGATGCTGCCTCTAAGCACGCTACCCAGGCCTTCTTTGATTGTCTGCGAGCAGAGGTGGAGCAGTACGACATTGATGTGACGGTCATAAGCCCTGGATACATTCAGACAAACCTCTCTCTCAATGCTGTGACAGCGGATGGATCTCGCTATGGAGGTGAGATACGATTTGGTGCCCTGCATCATCTCCACCTCACCGCGTTACTGCGAAGTGTGCTTGCCTCTGGTGGGGACACAGGTTAGCCCTGAAGTATCAAAGACAACTTTGGATGCAGGGTAGGAACAGTTACCCCCAAAACGTAGCCTTCCTAGACAGAAATTCCTGATTTTTAGCCCAACTATGCCTGTGCTCCCATATACAACTGGTGGAAAAACCAGAACCATGCAAGCAGCTGTGTGCAGTTAGAACAGAGCATTCCTAGGCAAGGTGCTTACCTGCTGGTTGGTGCTGACTGGGCTTTTCTTTGGCAGTTATGGACAAGAACACCGCCGAAGGACAGACAGCCGCAGAGGTCGCTCAGGTGGTTCTCAGCGCAGTGGGACAGAAGAAGAAGGAAGTGCTCGTAGCTGGCCTGACACCTTCCCTGGCCGTCTACCTGCGAAACCTCTTCCCCAGGCTCTTCTTCACCTTAATGGCAACCAGGGCAAAAAAAGAGAAAAAACTAAAGGACTCTTAGAGCTCAGCTCACGTGAGCAGGAACTGCAGGGAG
>NW_010208431.1:6588-12177 GCF_000695765.1 Mesitornis unicolor | reverse complement strand
GTTCGGTTCAGCTGGGACATCACTGGAGGTGCTTCTGCAGGAAAAACCCTTCAGAATGCTGCAATTTACCATTGCGTGGAGAGCGGGAAGTGGTTTCCCCCACATCAGGGTAGGCTCACGGGCTGGAAAACGGCACCTAAACCTCACCTGAAGAAAGGTGCTTGGACAAAGGGGCGAGCTGAGGCTGCAGGGGAGGGAGACTCAAGGGCTGCAGCACTTTGCAGCAGGGGAGGCCCATGAGCTGGAAGGCAGCACCACAACTCACCTCACTCCACTCCAGGCATGCTCAGTTTTGCTGGCCGGCCTCAAATAAACCCCACAAGCCTCCACACGAGCAGATTTAAGCTTTCCCCATCCCATAGGCCCCATGAACTACAGCCCTCAGCTGTGATCAGTGTCTCCTTCCCACTCCTGCCAATTGCATCCAGAACATGTTGCTTGAAGTGGAAAACTACAGAGCCTCTGCTCGTTAACTTGCCAAATCATATTAAGTCCAGTGCCACTTTTAAAGAAGTAACTGATGTAAATTGTAAGCTTTATTTGGCAATTATTTGTCTGCATCATGCCTTACTGAGGTACAGGGACATTTAACTCTGTACCCAGTAGCACAGCATTAACCCCAGCACAGGTTAATGCAGGGGAAGCACTGACCAGATCAAAACCAGCTCAGCCAGGCACGGTGCTGTGTGCCAGTGCCACGCAGCAGAGAGCAGCACGCCCGGCCCAGCTGCTGGCGTGGAGCACAGAGTGGGTTTGATTCTGTAGATGCCAGGCTCGCTGTCTCCTGGCAAGCACAGGGGAATCTGTGTAGGGTAAACAGTACAGGAGACAGACTCCTAGTTCTCATCTGTTTTAAAGTAATTATGGATGGTAATTAGGATCACATCCAGTGGGGGGATGATGCTTGCCTGTTCAGATACCACAGGCTTGAGGGAGTCTGACAGCCTGAGGGAGTGCCACACTCTTCACCCATTTTCCTCATGCTGTGAGGGATACCAGCACCACTAGGAAAAAGCAGCAGCTGCACAGAGCAAGCTCAGTAAAGACAGAAAGACTCTTTTTTAACTTCTTGTTGAACTAAAGCTACCAGCAGGAACCAAGCTCCAGACCCCTGCTGCCGCCTCCACGCACTGCCCAGCGTTCTGCACGCGTCCCGCCTTGTATGTCCTGCCTGTGAGCGCCCATCTGATGACAAATAAATCACGTTGCTATGAAATTCATCCTTTGTTCTACTTCAGCTCACAGATATCATTAGAGGAAAGGAAAGCAGGAGGGTTTGGGGTTTATTTTCTTCCATTCTTGCAAGGTGCTGTTGTACCAGTCATAGTTGCAGACCAACAGACTTCACTCCAGCCTCTGTGCATCGCCTGCCAGCTTACAGCACGACTCCACACAGAGGATTAGGCACATGAAAACTGATACAGGTGTGCAGGCTCAGCACCACCACCTCCTTCAAAAAGCCTTTTCTTGACCACTACACATTTATAAATGATCTCTGGGAATCCATCCTGGATGATGACCAGGACCTGTTTAATGATCACAGTTGAAATGACAACTGGAAGCTTTCAAGTGTATGTATCTTTTTTTGCTGTTAAAATAGGAAACCAAGGCATTACCTTCTCTCCCTTTCCAGAGGCAGAGTTTCTTTAGCGTTATCTGTGCTTTTCCTTTCATGTTTTGCATGTTCAGGTCCTCCATTTCTTGGCCAAATACAGCACTCCTGCCAGCCTTGTCCAGCTGCTCCGTCTCGTGGTGGTTCAGGCCACAGCTACCCAGGAGGGACCACTTTGCATCTGTTACCATCTGGGGTGTTGAGTGGTGCAACACATCAGCCTGAGGAAAGAAAATGGTGTGTGGGGAGTCACTGAGGTTACTGTTTGAACCACAGCTCCGAGTCAGAGCTTATTGAGAGTGCACACATTCCCCTTTGAAAGCAAATTCCCTCTCTGACAGAGGAATGCAGCACACTGCAGTTCAGAGCAGCTCCAGAGCAGCCAGGATGAGCAGCAAAGAGTGCAGGGCTTTTGAAAGGGAGACTTATCCCACAGTGGAACACACAGCCCTCAGCATCCCTCTCATTCTCCCTGGTCATTTTGCATAGTTACAGCACTTACTCATAGCCAGGACCTCACCAAGCATTTTAGCTAGATTATCACTAATATTTATTGGAAAACAAGCTCCTACACACCCCATCTATGTCCTCTGCACCTCAGAAGAGTGTTTTTAAAACAGGCCTACCTGTGTGACAGCAAAGCCGACTTTCCACCTTTCCTCTTGCAATAAATCCACAGGAAAACTTGCTCATTTTTAACTCCAGAGCCTTTGATGCAAGCCGTATGTTCAGGGAGCCTACCAAGGGTTTGTCCTTCTGCCACAGCCATCACTCCAGGCAAGGGAATAAAGTGCCAGAATGGCAGAGGTCTGGTGAAGGAAAGGAACTGACAGCCCTGATAATTAATTTGCATCGATTGAAAAAATAGCAGGAAGGTCTTGGGTGTGGCTGGCACGAGAATATTTCAGGGCCTGCTGCAGCAATAAATGACGTATCAGCTATGGCAGATCTGCCGCTGGTTTAAAATTGACCCATTAGACGGGACTGTAGGAACAAACGACGTCAGGACCTGCAAGGCAGCCAGCCCAGCAGCCCTGGCCCAACCGCAGCGAGATGAAGTGGCTGCATTTCTTCCCCTGCTCTGTGCCAAGGCAACTGTACATGGTGGCTATAAATAGGGACGCTCTGGACCCCGGCTTCTTTTAACCTTGGAGAGAGACACTACTCTGCCACTGTACCAGCAAGAGGGGCAAACGACTGCTGCCACCTAGAAACGTTGGGATGCCACCAGTTTCCTGCAGCCCCGGTGCCAGCCTGCGTGGGTGGCTGCCCACAACTCCCAGCGAACCCCGTTTACCCAGCGCGCACACGCGACTGGGCCGCGCGCCCCGCTCCTACAAAAGCTGCATCAGCAGAAAAGCCCGAGTTGGAACCGCAGCCAGAAAAGCTGCTGCAGCCTGGAGCTGAGGGAGAGTTCTTGGTGCCTGCTGGTGCACTTTGGAAAGATAAAGATAGAAGTACCCAATTCGGTTTCCGACCTCACGAGACTCCCTCCCAAGGTCAGTGCTCGGTGCTGCAGCTGTGGCCGGCCCACAGCTACCACTGCAGCGAGCGGCACACCTGCGTGCAGGCAGTTTTTATTACAGGGCTTTGCTCTTGCCTTCAGATCATAACCTTTGAAGCTGTGCTAAGCTGGCCTTGCAAGCACAAGCCGCTCCTGTTTTCCAGCTGGGAGGAGGAGATGATAGAAAGCGAGCCTCTCTCTTTTACAAGTAACTGGCAGATCTTGCAAAACTGTAAAGACTTCTCATTCTAAGAACAAGATTTTGACAGTTTTGAGCCAAAGGATGAATTAATGCACAAGACTGAATTCTAACATTCAAGATAGCACAGTTACAAGATGCAATCCCGTGGATGCCTGGCAGCAGCTCCAGGCAGCTCCAGCAGCGTGTTTCAAGCAAGAGCAGTGGAATACAGGAACTGAGCAGGATGCATTTGTAGCTGGAACATTACAGCGTTACCTCCAGTGTGCAGAGAAATCACAGCTGGAGGTGGTGGGGAGCAGAGGATTTGGAAACCCTTACCCTCAACCATCGATGTTTAAGCTATAAACACTGGGGTAACAAGTAAGCCCTCTTCTGAGAGAGGCAACCAGTCAAGTAAGAAGGAAAGCAACACTACAGCTATTCCTTCAACAGATGGCAGCTGTGCAGCAATGTGGACTCTGCTGCCATGTGCAACAGCCAAGAAGAACATCAGGTCCGTGTGAGCACGCAGAAAGAATTATCACCACTGGAGTTCTCACTGCAAAGCCTCCAGCCCCTGGAAGCACACTGTAAAAGGGAACTAGGAGAACAGTAACAAGAGAGCAAAAGCATTTGAAATTCTCATCCTTTAATGGTCAATGATAATTCTGGCTGGTTCTGTGTAATACAATTAAACAATATACTTAAATGTTTCAGAAAAAAAAAAAAAAGAAGAGCTCTCACACCCTCTCTTTCTATCGCTTGCTTTCACCGACATTCTGCTGCTGGATCGGACTCCCACGGCCTAACATACAGCTCTCAAGTCACCACACATCCACATCTTAAGTGTAACGAAGAACTGAAAAACCTTGGTGCACCAGTGATGTGTTATTTTTAAAAATAACAGCTCTATTAAACCAAATCCTTCCCAGTCTCCACCGCTTCTCAAAGAGGAAAAACAAAATGTTACTGTGGGAGTCTTAATACACTTGTCTTTGTGGGTTTCTCTCTTCCCCGCCGAAGTCATACGGCATAGAGTTCGTAGATCTTCTTTACACAGTACACCAGGGCAGCGAGTGCTATCGTGTTGTGCAGTCTCTTTCTGTGCAGGTCGTCCTTCCTCACCAGCACCACCGGAGTGGAGGAGGTGAGCGTATGCAGGGGCAGGCGGGAAAGTTTATAGGCGTCGTACTCGACTTGGTACTTGCAACAGGGATCGAATTGCCAAGAGATCCCGTACAGGGTGCAGCAGGCCACGCTCAGCACACCAGCAGGCAGCGAGATGTAGTGAGAATAATCGACTGGAAGTGCCAGGGGGGTGAAGAGGCAGGTGGTGCCCGCCAGCACGGCCGTCTTGTGCAGGCAGTTCCCGACGGTGATCCAGCGGGCCGTCTCGTCCCCGATGCGAGTGGGCTCGATCACTATGTATTTGTACTGCGCTTCCAGGGCCTGCTCCAGCTCATACTCAAACTGGTCCTGAGCGTTCTCTCCGTTGTAGATCTCGTGCACGATGTAGCAGTCCGTGGAGGACAAGGTGACCCTGTTAACAGGAAACACGGCATTAAAACTACAGCGCTTCCAGACACTTTTCACCCACCCAGCTGTGAGAACAGCAGAGAAAAGTGCCCGGAGCGGGGGCAGCCCCTCAAGGTCAGTCACTGCCTCTGCTCAACAACAACTTTTCCAACTGAAGATTCACTTCACATCAGATAATCATGCCTGCTGTACGTGAAGTCATCCCAAAATAAGGCAATGTATTTTTCTTACCTTTTCCTAACTTGGAGGAGCTAGAACTTTGAATCATCACCCTTGGATGTATTGAAAAGCCATCTAGATACGGTGCTCAGGGACATGGCTTAGAAGTGGGCATGGCAGAGTTAGATAACGGTTGGACTTGATGATCTTAAAGGCCTTTTCCAATCATAGTGATTCAGTGATTCGATCAGAAAACAGGATCTTGTGAACAACCCTGACATGGTTCCCCAGCAGTTGCTCTAGAGACACTGGAAACACCACACCTTAGGGACCACACCGCATCAATGAGCCACAGTTCACAGAGTTTCACAGAAAATAAAACCAGCAACTCATCTGTCAAGAGGACAAGCTGCACTGGGAGGTTCTGAGAGGAAGCGTCTTCACGGGGAGATGTCTGCTTTCTCCCCACAGTAACTACCTCCTTGCCACTCGTGCAGCTTGCATTTTAGGCCTTCACAGTAAATCCAACAAGGATGGCACAGAAACACTGCTGGAAGTGCAGGTGAAAAGGCAGCAGAGCTCTCAGTTACAGAACGG
>NW_010208431.1:547-6557 GCF_000695765.1 Mesitornis unicolor | reverse complement strand
CTGCTGAAATAGCACACAGCAAAGCAAGAAAGGAGAATTATTTTTTAAGTGAAGAGCTGCTCGCTTTACCTTGGAGCAGGCTCCCTGCTGACAGGGGATTCACAAGACCTGTACATCCCCCATCTCAGCTACCTAAAAACCACATCAATCCCCACCTTCCCTCCACTCTCTTCACACACATCACCTCAGCTGCAGCTACATTAATGTAGGACTGCTAAGAAACAGGATTATGACTGTCTACCAGCACTGACAAAGGGTGAAACCCCATCCACTACAACGAGGCAAAATTCCTCTCTTCCAAGCAGGAGAAATAACCATTTCTGACACAGTTGTGCATAACCAGAGCAAAACCAGAGCACGTGGCCTCTCAAGGATAAAAATATCCAGCAGATACCTTTAGCAGAAGGAGAACAAACCACACGTGTATTTGACCTAATCACAGCAGACAAAACCGCCTCATCCCAACAGCGTTCAGAGCCTCCTGATTCTGGGAGGCAAGACACTGCTGGGATGGAGAACACAGCGAGCAGGTCTTGCTCCATTAGTACCATGGTACTTATGTGCATGCACTGGAAAATTAAGGAGAGGAAAATACACGTTCGCAAGCTGCCGTGTTACCAGACATTACCCTGGATGTGCAGTGGCCATCTGTAATCAAGAATATTGTCAAATTACGAGCTGGTGCCACAAGTAGCTGCTTTTGTGAACAGCAGCAAACCCATCAAACAGCAGGAGCCAAGATGCAGCAGCCTGTCTCAAAGCAGAGCAATCAGCAGTTTCATTGAAATGGCTGGAATTTCTATAAACTACAAGGAAAACACAACTTACAACCTGGTTATTGAGTTCTCTGCAAGGCATTTCCCCCTTGGCCTGTTCACGGGCAGAAAGAAAAACAAAGTTCTGTGTATGCCAGGGGCTTCTTTAAGGCCATCATCTCCACAGACACTGTTTGGAAAATTACAGTTAACCCTTACAGCACAGGATGTGGTGGGCTCCGATGTTTCGCAGTGAATTGGCGTTTAAAGAAAAATTTGGAAGGACAGCACCTGTATAAACATTTTAGAGCACAACATCTCTAAATAATTAAGTGTATCAGTGAACGTTAGGGAGTCTCTAACAAAGAACGAGTTAACCTCCGACACATTAAGGACACAGCTGGCAATGGCTTCTGCCAAGGATTTTTTTCTTGATGACAACTGTTCCAGTGCCGCTTCTTCCACACCAAAAATTCCAGTTTCACTACAGAAGACATGCAGAGACTTAAGGTAACTCTGTAAAACACCACTGACGATGATGTGAAACCTCAGGGAAAAGCTACTGCTGAAAGGCATTCAGATCACATCAGTATTTCCTACCAAGGAGAGTTTTCCATGTTTTGTTAACACCTAGGAACACGCAGCATGGATCTGCAAAACGGAAAAGCAGAATCCAAATTCAACCAAGAAAACAAGCAGGCCCATTTCTTCTCTGCCTGTAGAAAAGCCATGGGGAAACGAGGCTTCTAAGTGTAGGAATTAAGTGAAGGAGCTGCATTACATGGGATTTCTCCAGGCTCAGCATCAGACAGGCGGCACTAACCCATCATTTCTCCTCACTCAGGTCTTGCCTGTTCTTCCCTCCAAATATCCCTTTTTTCCTTTCACTCTAACGTACCCAAGCAGAACCACACCACGAGCAACAGCCGCCTGTCGGAGCAGGAATCCAGCAGACTTTGGCCAGAGCTGCCCATCTCCTCCGGAGTCTTTTGGGGCTTTAAAACAATAAAGTCAAGAAAGGCACAATCCTGCTAAGCCAAAACAAGCAGGACTTGAAATATGCTCTGTTGAAAAAAGTCACTGGGAAATAAACCACACAAAGGCTGCATCCCTCCTAGGCTCTGCCCCCCTCGCTATGCTGCTTCTCCAAACGAGTCCTCTAATATGGGAATAAATCTCTATCGCAGCGCTGGAGCTGCAAGCAGCAAAATGGGTAATCCAAAACCAAAGGACAAAGAATGGAAAATTAGCTGCTCAAACCACAGGACACACGAAGGGTCAGCAGTGCCAGCAGAAAAATCTCCATTTCTGTAACAGAGGAAGTGGGGTTTATCACGGATTATTTCCACACAAGATCTGGCTGCCCCTGGAGGATGGAAAGCTGAAAGCTGGTTTATTTGCAGACAATATGGAAAGAGACACGGATGAGATGTGTAGGCTTGGGAAGGTTTTAGACCTCGTTGGCAGGCACAGGACTGAGGTCCTCAACCAACAGCGGCGATCTCTCCTGACGCAGCCGTTCCATTGAACACGGCAGCTGCACACCAACAAACCCACTCAAAGCAACTGGATTTGCTCAGACACTGGGGGCTGTGGCTTTTGCCTTTGGCAGCTTGGCCCCCAGCCCCAGCGATGACAAACAAAACTGCAGAGCTATGCAATCAACTCCAAGCTGGCGTCCGCCCGTTGTGAAGTGCGGTGATTTTATATCAACTCTGGTTTACTTAAAAGAATAGTAAATAACCAGTGTAGAGAGGACCTAGTTCCAGGAGCCATAAAATGCTGCCACAGACAGCAGCCCAGCGTGTTATTTACTGGACAGACCAGCACCTAAAAGCAGTTGTTAATATTACTCAAACCAGTGCTTTTCCACGACCTGTCTGCTCACCCCCCCAAAAAAAAGAGAGCTAAGTTGAAATACTGTACTGCTGCTCTGTAAAAATAGTTATGGACCTCGCATCCAAATAGTTCAATGTATTGCAGCTTCATGTGTTCTGTACTTGACAAATTTTAAGTGGCTCGTTCCTGGTGCCAAATGAATGCACAGATGGGGGAATGTGACAGCACAGCACAGCAAAATGAAAATCAGGCAAAATCACGCATGTAAAATTTTGGTATTGCCAAAATGGTAACTAAGGAATCGGTTGTTAACAGAGCTCCCACCAGCAGGAGGGGCAGAAGTGGCTGTGTGAGCTATAGGGCAAGCTTCAAATTACACGTGGATTATCTTCCTAACATGGGAATATCGGAGAGCACCAGGAGAGGGGTGCTGCAGCCGGCTGAACAACAGCAACTCCAGCAGCTTCCCAGTGACAGCCCTCAAAGTGGCTCCATTTCTCCACCTCTGACTGGGAAGCAGCGTCCTGAAAACTGCAGCCTGGCTGTTAAACATAGGTTTCGACTGGGTAGTCTTTATGGCTGAGGAAATACATCCCCTTCCAAGGAGGAGGCACAACATCATGCAATGTGGAAAGACCTTTGCCAGGTGCCATTTGGCAAAAAGAGAAATAAATAAATAAATAGAGAGCTGAAAAGAGGGCAGATGGCAACACCTGGAAGAAACCCCAGCATCCTCCTACCACTGTCCACTTCCAGAGGAGAACGACTGAGCCTCACGAGTTTGCTGCCCTCAGTCTAACGGTGCTCCTCCATCTGCCAACCTTTTGGTGAGGATTCAAGTCATCTCAGTTCTGCAAAATGTTCAGAATCGCAATTAGAAACCACCTCGATCTGCGCAAAGCACAAGTACAGTTCTGTGCAAAGAAAGTCATTTAAAAATCCCTCTCATAACGCGTAAGTCAAGTTTGTTTGTCTTTTTTGAAAGGAGAAAGTTGCTGGACAACACTACATTGCTCAGAGCACCAAATGTACATTCACATTAGCTGCAAAGGAAGATGAGTCTGATTAGCAGTTAAAAAAAACAAGAAAGGAGAGGCTTGCAGCAGTGTGATAACGCCTGCCACAAGCAGCACACACACACACAAAGTTTAGCAGGGCAGCAGAGGGACTTCACGCTGGCTCTGCAAGTGAACTGCAGGAGGAGGACATCACCAGTGGCCACAGCAGTGACTGGGGTCGTTATCAGCATCTCAGCCAAGCCCGAGTGAGTCAGTGAAGTCAAGACGTGACAGGTTCAAACACTAAACCTCTCTCACCCCGCGTAAATCCTTCTTGGAATTTCATTTCAAGATCAAGGAATGAGCTGTGGTCTGGCTTTAATTCTCAGTGGAAATACTCCACCTCAAAGTCCTATTTAACAGCGTATTTTTCTACTCGGGAGGGCTCCAGGATACGGTGCACAGAGAGCACCAACACATCTGAGCTTAAACACCTCAAGAACCTTTTCTCTGCTAAACATCCACAGGGTCCACCAGTCACAGGCCATTAACCACGGCTGTCAGGCCCACAGCTTTAAGGTGACCACTCTCTGCAGGTTGTTCATGCATTAAAGCAGAGGAAGAACAGGAAAAGCGTAGCAATAAAGCAAGATTTCCCTTCAGAAGCTGTGCCTAAAACACAAATAGGCAAGAACACAGGTGAGATCTTCAAACAGACCCAGGAAGGGAAGACAACGCTAAGGACAACATCACCAGCCCATAAAAAAGCCTCCGGCCACCAGAGCAGAGAGAGGTGTCAATTTTGAGTCGCCTAATGATTAGCCAGGCTAATGGAAATAGGTCAATCATTGTTGTAAGCAAACAGAGTACCAGAAATCTGAGCAGTGCAGGGAGTGAAAGGAGAGACCTCTTTAAGGGCGCGGAGAAGCCAAGACAAGCAGCAGTGATGCCATTAAAGCTGCTCTTTCTGGAGTTTGTTAGAGCATCTCCCGGGGGAACAAATGGCATTTTGTCCTGTGTCCTGGCGGTCACCGCGCTGAATTTCACACGAAAACACCAAGCACAATTCAGCGTCTGTTCTGGATAAAAAAAGTCGCTTTGGTCTACAGATGAACAATTCCCTTCAGACGGGCTCCATTAAAGAGTCTATGCAGAATGAGGAAAAACAAATATTGAGTTGGTTCTCTTCAGCGCTTCGGGTTATTTTGTTTAACCTTATTATTTCACCACCAGAGCGGCAGCTGGAGTTCACAGCTTTGAAATTAATGTCCTTACATGTAGTCCTATTGAGGAAAGCCCTTTCTGACCAATTACAGACTTCCTTCTATCGCTGCAGTCGCTGATGAAGGGACACAGTCTCACAGATAGAGTTGCCGGACTTTATTCCTTTTCCTCCACAAAACCAGCCTAGTCTGACAGCAGACAGTGTTTTATTCACCGCTGCATCTCCTCACACCACCTCCCAGCACACAGATGCCTTTTAGAGCAGCTGGCCGACAACGACAAAAACCCCTTGAAGCGGCTCGTTTATGCCAAGAGCTGGATTAGCGCATTCGGTTCAAAGGAACGCGTCTCTGCCCAGGAATCCTGCCCGCTGCGAGAAAACTGCACTCACTCTCTAAAAAGCAGACGTCACCGCTCGATGACACCGGGTCTGGCAGCGCCGCCTTTTCCCCAACCCGCGTTGCCGGCAGTCAGACGAGACGGGTAGGTGCGATTTGGGACCAGAGGCAGAGGCCCCATCGTGTGGATCTCCAGCTCTGCAGCCGCAAGGAAGAGGTAGCACCGAGTTGACATCACCCAGCACCTATCACAAGCATGATCTGCCCTCACGTCCACATGGGATGACACCTCAAAGAGCCACCATCTTTCGGCAGGGATTGTGAAAGGCTGGTCGCGGTGTACCTGGCGTCCTGCTACGTCACCTCTGGGCTTTCTTACGCTTGGCTACGTGCTTCTCATTGCCAAGGGAGAAATAACGTGTGCAGCAGGTTCAGGAAGCAACTCGTGTTTATGAATAATAAGTGTTTTTGATCATAAGATCAAGAGTAATCGGAGCTGAAAAAGTTGCTTCAAACTACAATCAGATCATTGTACGGTTCACAGATTAAGTCACAAGGTAACAACCCCCTCCCAAGTTTGCATCAGTTTTCACCCTGGTAGAAGAACTTTGAAGTTAAATCCTCTTTTCCGTATTTTTCTCTTCAGTTTTGCTGGGAGGAGAGGTCTGCTGCATGAAAACCCATCAAAACCCCACACCTCATGGGCTCAGAGCTGGGGCAGGTGCCAGCGCTGTGTGCCCACAGCTTTACCACTCTGCCACTGAGCTCAGAGGTATTCTTAGTTGTTTATAGAAACGACTCTGATGCAGTAATTCCATCGGCTCTTCCAGTTCAATTACTTTGAAATTCCCTGAAC
>NW_010208431.1:0-536 GCF_000695765.1 Mesitornis unicolor | reverse complement strand
TGCAGTTCACATTAGCACCAGGATTTTCAGGGCTACTTGTGGCTCTCCTTGGCTATGCAGATTCAACATCATCAAAAAGAATGCTGGGGAGTTACAGCAGGGGATCCAAACGAAACAAAAGCCACGGTAAAAATTAAGAGAGATATCAGAGTCTCTAGGTAAGGCAGCAGGACAAAAGAAAACTCACAAGAAAACCTCAGCAGCTCCCAGCAGCTGCTGGTTACATCAGTCAGCCCTGGGGCAAAACAGGGAAAACGCCAGCGTAAGGAAAGCCAGGATTTAACCAGACATTTTAAGCAGGTAAAGAACTGTGCATACGGATTTTAAAGTAGCTCAACGAGATTTTCCTCTTTTTTTTCTCCCCCTGTTTTAAAGTTATGATTCCCAAACTTCTCCAGCTACTCTGGGGGTAGTTCCAGCACTGCCCGAGCAGCTCCTCCGTCCTGACGGAGGCAAATGGAGCGCGCCACAAGAGCTCTCTGCGAGCGCCGAGGCGGCAACCACCGCCCGCCCGGCCCCGCGGATCGGGGGAGCCC
>NW_010208430.1:24707-31318 GCF_000695765.1 Mesitornis unicolor | reverse complement strand
CCCCTGCCCCTGTGTCACCTCGGGACACGGTTGCTGCCGCCTGTGTTTCCCTCCCGAGGTGGGCGGCCTGTGCTGGTTCTGCTCTGGCACCAGAAACACTGTGGGCCCGGATAGCCTGGCTCGGTGCAGGACTGTTAGGAGTTCGGGTCTTTCTGAACTCCTGCGTACTTTCTCTCTCTTTCCTTTCCTTTTCTGGCTCACAATTTGAATTTCAAAGTTTTGAGGACTGACACTCTTGGTCTATCGGGTGTTTTCATATCTGTTGATCTCTCCCTCTTCTGTCGAGGGCTGTCACCTCTGTCCCGCAGCTGTTGGCCAGCCAGAGCACCCACTTCGCTGTTCTTTGAAAATTGGGCTTCTCCCTGATCTGGGCTGAGTGCCACCGGGGACTCGCAGCTGCCCTGAAGAGCATCTGTAGAGCAATTTGTTGTCAGCCCACAACAGGGAGTGGTCGCAGTCACTAAATGCTACCTCTTGACTAGGTTTTGCTTCAGATTTGAACAAAGAAACAGAAAATCAGTGCCAGTCTTCCTGTATCTTTTGTCATTTCTGCTGTATTTCTGTCAAGTCTTTTCTACCCTTCACACTCGCTGTTATGGGCTGGTTTCCTTTGCACTGCTCTTTCCCATAATCACAACCCTGTTGAACAGCACAGGTCCTCACAGGACCCTGTGGGAGACCTCACTGCACTGTGAGGGTCAATGCTTTGAGCTCTCCTCATCTGTCTTTTAACCACCCACCAGTCCCCACGAGAGATCACAGATTCTCTTGGTGCTTTGGGTAAGGGACTGTGCTGACTGCCATGTGGAAGTCTAAACTGGCAGTATCGCATCAACTGCTGGATTTTTCCATGGTTACCAGCAAACTATTTAGAGAGGAAAGTCTCTGTTCTTGAAAATCTGTGTTTGAGGCTTTTCCCTATTTTCTTCTCTCTCCATAGGGGTGGTGCGTTGTTAACTAGTCCGAGCGGGCCAGGCTACCACATCATGCTGCCGTTCATTACCACGTTTAAATCCGTGCAGGTTGGTATCTTCTTGTCTTGGGAGAGGGCGAGTGGGAGCAGGTGTCAGTGGGGATATTGCTGGGTGGGGGTGACTTGGGCAACTGGTGTTTGCAGAGAGTCTCAGTAACATGGTAGTCAGAGCGGCAGCTCCCAGGAAGCCCTTGGTTCGTTCTGCCTAAGGTGCCAGCCTCAGCTGTGGCGTGGGACCTGTCCTTTTTGGGGGTGTCACCGCAATGTGCATGTGTGTGTGTTGCTTGGGACGGGAGATGTCCTGCTCTGGGAGGACAGCTGGTGTTTGTGGCCCTAATTATTTTCCAGGAGAGTTGCAGGCCTTAGTGCTGCAGGAGCTGAGAGCAGGGAAGGGAGCACAGCTGTCTTTGTCTCCCAAGAGGTGGTTGAAATGAAGTCTGTTTTCTGCCCGTACCTGTAAAAGTCAGGAGGGAGGCAGACGATGCATTTTTGGCTCAATGTTCCTGTGTAACGGTTGTGAGAGTCTGGGCACAGCATGATCTTCCTGGAGAATGGAGAGGTCTTATGAACACCGGTTGTCTTTTTTATTTCAGACCACGTTGCAGACTGATGAAGTGAAAAACGTGCCTTGTGGAACAAGGTATGTTTTTCCCTTTACATTTCTTCTGGTGACGAGCAGATGCACTCTGTTGTGTAGTTTGCATGCAGCTAGTCATTTACAGTGCTGTGGCACAGAGGCTGAAAAGTAAAGGCTCATACCCTAAGATTTGTCCCAAACAAACACATGTACATCACACTTGGAAATAACAGAGCAGGAGGTATGGGACTGCTCTTGCTTTTGCTGGATTTGATGTTCAGAGGATACTTGCATGGATAGTGATGTTCTCTTGATTTTTTTTCCTGTTTTTTTTCCCTTGATTGATAGCCTGTTGCTTGTGCTTTCAGCTGCCCTCTGCTTTGTGGTATTTATAGTCCGCATCTTGTGGCTAATGCAAGTGTTCAGCCCCAGCAGTGAGCAAAAGTAAATGGTGAATGGGAGTCCTGCTGACAGGAGATGGTTCATTTCCAGAGCAGCTCAAGAAAGTGAGCTGCCTGGAATCCTTTGGGCATTTTTGACATTTTACTGACGCAAAGAGAGATTGAGAAAGGATAAAGAAGAATCCTGTGCATGGGTGGTACCTGCCTGCTTCGTAATTGAGCTGGTCTGTTTGTCAGCACGTATCTGTGTAGTTTTGACAAGCACAGCAGTAACACAAGAGGACTAGCTGAGCTAGGTTGCAAATCCTGCTGTGTTGGTTCATTCACGAGTGAAAGCGATGACCAATTTTGTTTCTTCAGGATAAAACCCAAGCTGGTGATTCTCCTTGTCTTTCCGCTTTAGAGTACTCAACAGCATTTCTGTTTATAAAAAAAATAAGTATGACTTGAATGAAGACGCACAATGGCCATGTTGAAGTTAAAAGTTGAACATTAGTGGTAACATTAATGAGTCAGAGTTAATTCTGGTCTGGTTTATCTCTTACTGCAGTGAGTTCTTGGAATTATTCTGATGGCAGCTCATGAGACATCACTTGGACTTAAATATTAATGTAAAGTTTTTGTGGGCCCTAGCTGGTTTTAAGTTTAGATCTCCAACCTCTTTCCGGAGTGTCTGTAAATAATCCTGGTGTTCAGTGCTGCAGCCAGGGCTTTGTGGTCAGGTGAAGAGTCTTTAGGTTAAGTGAAAAGTAATTGCAGGAGGGAGTAAGATTCGTTATGTTCCATATCCGTATCTTTTAAATGGCATGGTTAAAAATGAGTAATCAGAGCAGAGTTTTAGCAGGGTGTTTGATGGCAACTTTTAGCTCATACGTAGCATGAATAGGAGTAATACCTGCTGGATGTTGTAAAACAGCATCATGTCTCCGGGCTGGGAATGGTGTCCTGCGAGCCTTCTCAATGGACCAAGCAAAGCTTTGTGCTGAAGCTTAACCATGTTAGACATGCTAACACAGTCAAAATTAAACTGTGCTGCTTTCCCCTTGCTTGAGCAGGGAGGTGGGACAAGATGACCTCCCGAGGTCCCTGCCAGGCTTGACTGTTCTGTGCATCTGTGATTTAGGAGCTTAGTATTCGGTTTAATTCTTTATAGTTTGTTCATTAAGCTCCTGTTACATTTTAGTGTTGCAGGATTCAGTTGTGCAATACAGGTGGTTGTGAAGTTACAGATAATAAAGATACTTTAAAACACCAAACAGCTGATGGAGCAGTTCTTAGTTAATAATTGAATGCACTTCAGACCAAAGGTCCCAGCAGCTCTGTTGATTTTTAAGGTGTTACTGCAGGAGCCTTTAAGTTTTCTGCATTTGGAATCAAAGTCTGCAGCTGCTCCATGCCAGAGCTTGGAATCCACATCTCTGTAATAAAACGTTAGCTTATAAATAACAAATGGATCAAATATGAAATGTCACTGTGCCTTTTGAAAGTTCATTACAAAAATAGATCTTGAACAGTTTAAGTTTCTGTACTTGTATATTAAATCATCAGATTTTAAGGGCTGGGTTTCTCTTTCACCATATTCTTGTTCCTGTTCCCTTATCCTCATCTACATTAGGAAGCTTCTGAATGGCTGTGCAGGTGTCCCACCCCCAGTTTCTGCCTTGCCTGTGCCATTTATACTTGACAGCATTAAGTGAATACATTAAATACAGATTTTAAAATACTTTGGCACCAGATGACTGTTTTTCATAAAACAGCTGTCACCCAGAGACAAAAACCATTTCATTACAGCAGGTAGAATGTGCATCTGCTCTGAGGTTTGATTTGCCTCTGGTGTCTGAGATTCCTGGCTTTCCCCAACAAGAAAATGTGTGCACTGTGCCTTGGAAAGTTGAGCAGTTTCCTCATGGTGGGTCTGATGATCTCCAAAAACTGATGGAAGTCATTAAACTAGTTTTACAAGAGCAAAGTACTTCAAAGGACTGACTGAAAGAATTAGTTGAGAATTAATATACTCACAAGTACATTTATTGTGAAATACAGTAGGTTGAAAATGGTGTCATGCAAATACTGCATGAGAGAGTTAGGTAAGTAGCATTTTTCTTATAAACTTAACTGGAAAGAATCATGCTAAAGCTTGTACAGGTTTTTACAATGCCAAGAAAGGTAAACAGCCAGGATGCTAAGCAGTCCTATTGCTCAAGCATTAGATGTTTATTTGCGAAGGTGCAAGAGTCGTCTTGTGCTTGTGCTGCAGATCGTTGGCAGGAACGCAGATGGAGCACTGGAGGAATGCTGCTCTGGGACAGATCCCTGTTTGTTAGCCAGTCATGTGGAAAAATGTCATGAATATTGCAAGTGGATACGTTGCGTTAGTCCCCATATCTCTGGACAGAGCAGATCTGACCTTTAAGCCTAGTTTTTACATGCTGTGGTTGCATCACCTGGTCTGGTCTTGTTTGTGGTCAGCTCTAGCAATCAGCATTAAATCTTCACCTTTTTTTACAGCCCCTTTTTATGGCAACGTCTTTCAGTTTTTCCCTTGTCTTCTTGCCTGGCATAAACTAAAATCCTAAAACGTATGAGGCTTTCTAAGGTCTTCTGAAGTGCCTGCCAGTGTATGTTAGTCCCCTGTATGCTTTCACCTTGTCCTGTAAAGTTAGGCACTGTTGCTACCTGTTCATGCTTAAACTTCTCCCAGGTGCGCACAGTCTGCGTGTCAATCCTCATTTCTGACTTCCTATGAATTTCTTTTTGTTCCTCTCTCCTCAACCAGAGCACCTGCTCAACTCAGGGCTGCTCTGCCTGCCCAGCCCCATGAGCAGCTCTGCAGTAAGGACCTTGAGGGTGCAAGTAGCCCTCACAGAGGGTGCAAACGCCGGTGTTAGACTGCAGAAACTGCAGGGGAGGGTTGCAAGCACTGGAAATCTCCCCGTGGGATTCACCCGGCCTTGCATCTGACAAGAGATGGGCTTTGGCAAGCGAGGATGTTTTGAGAGTGGTGGTGGCTTGTCGAAATGGAAAGAGCGGGGTCTGAGCCAGCGTTTAAGCTGTAGGTGTCAAAGGGTGAACAGAACAGCTGTGGATGATGAGAGTATTTGTACAACGTCCTAGATCAGCGCATGATGCTCTGCTGGAGCAACTGTCCCGAAACTCTAGGGCAGATTTTCTCCAGGAGCTTACTAACATCTTCTGAAACAGGCTCTTTAAGAGGATCTCTCCATTATCTTAAAGGTCTTTTTCAACCAAGTGATTCTATGATTCTGGATTTACACCAGTAAGGTCCAGAGGACCATTGCTGCTGGACAGTGGCTGGATGGCAGGAAAATGCAGTGTGCTTTGTGTAGGCTTGGTTTAACCTTAAGCCCTCAGTGGGGAAATAGGTGGCCAGAATATTTGGGCTCCGAGTGGCATCTATTTCCTCAAAGCCATTGCCTGACCAACAGGACTGATGTAATTCACTTATACCCCACCCTGTTGACCCACACTGGTTGAGATCCTTGGCAGTAGCGTTGGTGGAGTCAGACAGGCAGCAGGCAGACCTCTCTGGTGTGAGGTGCCAGCCTTTCTTCCATATGAGGTGATGAGGGGCTGTAGCCGAGTCCTGCGCGGAAGGCACATTGCCTCAGGTGCTCTTATTTCTCCTTGTAACATCCCCGTAAAGTTGAAATGCCGAAAGGACCCCAGTGTAAGGATGTGCAGTGGAGGAGATTCTCGTGGAAGAAGCCCACACGCTCTGCTTTGGTTCCTAACCAGGTTATCTAGAAGATACCCCTAGATGGTAGCTGGGTTTCTCTGTCCTGCTAGAGATGTCCTGAGGTTACTGGAACAGATCAGGAGGATGAAAGCAGGTTCGGGAGGTCGTGAGGAATGCTCTTGGACATCACTTGCAATGATAAATAGCTGTTGCATTGAGTGTGGTGGGGCAGTTAAAGTGCAGAACAGATGAGGTGGAGAAAAGCATGCACCATGCCATTATTGCTGCTTGTGCAGCCTGACATACCTATAAAGGATCTATAAGTGCATCTTATTTAAAAGTAATAGTAACGATTCTTGAGAGAGCTGGCAAGAATGACCATGGCCTAAAGAGAAATGTTGAGTGAAAAAGAGATTATTAATCTTAATAGTAGTATCTCGCTGGGAAATAAGTTTCTCTTTAGCCACAAATATCTTTTCAGCTGGCTTGTCTCTTCCAGCAGGCAAGTTCAGTCCATGGCCCATGTTTTTAGCTTGTGGCTTGCCGTGAAGCAGGTAGGTCTGCAGAGCAAACCAGGCTGAAGAGCATGCGAGCTCTAAAATATGGGCGAGTTCGGGTGATTTTTCTCCAGACTTAGCTTTCAACTGCCAGAGATTAAGATCTGCAAAATAAGAAACTGCGTTTGTCATGAGGGATATGTTTGAGTTAAAACACCACGGAGACTCAGTTTGGAAATGTGTGAGGTCTGCTTCTGGGGATCAGCTGTCTCTAAACAGTTTCTACTAAAGCTTCTTGTTTGTGATTTGCCTTTGCCCTGAGGACAAAATTGCAAGAGTGCTTTAAAACTGCTCCTGAGAGAGACTTAAGAGCTGTTGAAAATTAAGAGGTTTTTTCCTTCACGGTAGCATTTGTGCTTTTCCGTGGTGCCACAGGTACCCAGGAGTGGACCTGACCTGTTGAAAT
>NW_010208430.1:11865-24676 GCF_000695765.1 Mesitornis unicolor | reverse complement strand
CAGGAGCAGAGGCTGGGATTAAACCCTACCTCCAGTTCCCTCATTTCTCTGCTGGTCCGGCAGCAGGTGATCCCTTGGGGAGAGGACTGCCTGCAGGCTTCTTCCGATGAGGAGTCTGGAGCTTCTTGACAGGGCACATGCCTGGACACACGTGCATGGTTGCGGTGTTGCTGGAGAGCTGTGTGCAGCGTGACATTGATGCAGGGAATGTGAATTAAAGCCTGTTAGCTCCTTTGTTTCTTCCTTTCTAGCAGGGACCTTGTCAGTTCCCGCTGGCATTAGTAAATGCATGAACTTCAAAGAAGGGCTTTTCTATTTAAAATGCATTTGCTGCCTAGAAGAGCTGCGGTACACCTGCAGTTTGTGTCTGCTCTGCTGCTTGCACATGTCATCTGCTGTCCTTGTTGCCTTCCCTTCCTTGAGCCTTTCTGATAGCTGCAGCAACATTCAAAAATGTTTTCCTTTCGCTGCCTAAGTAGGAGATAACAAAGTGAAGTGGAAGTGCTTTGCAGACTTGCTGGAGCACACTTTAAATTTATGCAGAGGGAGGGACCAGTCTGTACAAAGCTGAGGTTTGCTGCCATCTAATTGCAAAATGCTCGAGAAGTCAGAATTGTTCTGGGTAAGTTCAGTAGAATTTAATGAAAGAGGGGAAAAAGACAGCTTTGCTTTCAATGTGGACTGCTGTTAACAGTTGCAGTAATAATTCACTAATTCTCTTTTTCACTTACAGCGGTGGTGTTATGATCTATATTGACCGCATAGAAGTTGTGAATAAATTGGCACCATATGCAGGTATTTTTCCCATCCTGTTTCAACAAGCTGCACTGTGACTGTCTTTGCTCGTCTTGTAGCTGCTCTGTCTTAGTTTGCAACACTTCCAGTTTCTGTGTCTTTGTTATCCTTGTGGTTCCCAGTGCTGTAGCACTTCGCTTCGTCCGTGTGCCTGCAAGCTTTTTGAAGAGCCACAGATGTGCAAAGTTGAAAATAAATTCTAGGATTGCTTCTCTCCTGTACATTTAGAAATGTGAGGGATGCTCGAGCAGTTGTATTTCTCGCTGCTGGAGGGAAGACCACCTGTGAAACTAAATACGCAGGACAAAGCCCCCAGGTGCTTACCAGCTCAGCTCCTGGGAACATCACAAAGGCAAAGCCCACGCAGGAGCCTCTTACCTTTTTATTTCACCAGCTACTGAACCAAAGACCCAGACAGCTTTTTTTCTTCCCAGCAGCATAGCTTAATGCAAAATGCGTTACTGAGGCATTGAAGGGTGAATTCACAGTTGTGGGAATGATGCTTGTTGTCAGTTTATAGTGGTGTCTGTTCCTGTGCATTTGGGTCCTGGACAGGCTTTACTGTTTCATTTGTTTATGCAGATCAGAAAACAAAACCATGCAGTATATCTTGCTGTAATTACTCTGCTCTTTGGAGTCATATAACCCCAGCAGCACTGGGGGAGGGCACCTCTGTGGGTTTTTCCTCTGACCTTCCCACTCACAGCAGGCTTTTCACTACTGGCTGGGCAGGGCGGCTGTGGCTTTGTCCAGCCAAGTCCTGAAAAGTCCCAGGAATGGAGATCCCGTGCCCACCTGTCTCAGTGCTGTGCTGCTTTCCTGGTACCCTGAGCTGTTTTGGGGTTGTGATGTTGCAGAAAGCAGTACGTGTCAGTGGTGACCTGTGATAATCCTCTTCCTCAGTGTACGATATTGTGAGAAACTACACTGCAGACTACGATAAGACCTTGATCTTCAATAAGATTCATCATGAGCTGAATCAGTTCTGCAGTGCTCATACCCTGCAGGAGGTATACATTGAGCTATTCGGTAAGTGGATGGCAGCTGGATGCACCCACCGAGGGCTGTGAAATCTCCCTGTTCTGCTGTGGAACATGCTACGGCAGGCTCCTGTGAGCAGACAGGCTCTATGCTGGAGTTGCTCTCTAGAATCCAGCTCCTTATATATCCATAAGTCACTTTCCATGTAATTTTACTCTTTAATGATTCAGATTTCTTTATCTTTCCACATCTGATTTCAGTCCTTTTCCGCTTAGGACTGAATTCTGGATGCACAAAGTCACCACACTGCTCTTGTGCGTGCAGTCATGCCCATTGCCTTCACTATGATGATGGTTTTGTCTTGCCTAGTTCTGTTTTCAGGCCCCTGTTCTACTGCTGAATTGACTTTTTTTACTTTAAAAGCTTCCTTCTGGCTGTTTTCAGCAAGTGAGAGACGGAATGGATGTGCTATCAGTTCATCACAGTGCTCTGCTTTGTTCACAAGGGGGTAGTAGTGGTTCAGGAATTAGCAAATGGAATATTCTGCTTCTTGGTACCTACCCGTGCCCCCAAAGACATAACAGCATCATGTTCCTTCTTGAGTGGCAGAGCAGGGGAAAATGGGTTTATGGAAAATGAAAGTTTGTCAGAGTTTTAATATTAAGAGTCTGTCAATCTTTGAATGCTGTACTCAGACTTGTATATGTCTGTAGTTAGAGAGGAGTTTCCTGGTCATACATGCAGCTTAATCCCTTCATAACTGGCCATTTCTGTGGAAAGATCTTCCCAGAGCTTGGAAGTGACAGAATGGGGTTTTTTTCAGTAACCAGTAATGGATCTTGCATATCCCTAGAGACTTAAGGGAGAGCTTGCTGCTGGCAGCGGGGTTGGTGCAGTTCTGTCTATGAAGGGATGGACTTCTACCGTGGCTCTGGGTGCTTTTTCTTGCTCATTCTCTTGAACATTTTCCTGGGGGTATAGAAAGGGAAACAATGTACTGAATGATCTCAAAAAGCATCTTTAACTTACACCATAGATGCACCTGCTCTTCAAGGCCAGCTGACTCCCTGCCACACAAGCTGTAGGAGAAATGATGATAAGCTAAGTGGTCTCTCTCTTGTTCTCCAAACACAGATCAGATAGATGAGAATCTGAAGCTGGCCCTGCAGAAAGATCTCAATGTCATGGCACCAGGTCTCACTATCCAGGTAAGTTTATTCCCTAACAAAGATTATTCTTTTTTTTTCCCCACCTCTAACTTGCTCACCTTTCACTGGATTGGTGAGGTTTCTTGCTTTGGTTTTCCACATAATGTGAAATAATTGAGCTTTGAGTTGTAAGACTGTGTGAGGGTGACCATTCTAAATGCTAGTTTTATGTTAAGGGGAGTCTTGCAGCATAGAGAAAAGGACCTTTTAGGCCACAGACCTGCAGATATTGGATTTGATTTGCAAAGAGCAAGGAAATGTTTTTCTTTAAGCCACCTTTGGCACCCCTGCAGCGCTGGGTGCTCCAGTGTGCCAGCACAGCTGCTATAGGTAATTAGGAGGAAAAAAAACCAGGTTTTCATCTTTTCTGCACTTGTACCAGAGGTAGAGGAAGATGTTATATCTTAAGTGTTTTTCTGCTTACATTTAATGTTAGAAAATCATGTGTAATCCTGACTGGGCTATGGGACATACGGGCTTTCTGGCATGTTGAAGTTTAAGGCAACCAACTGGCAAAAATATACCTTAGGCTCACAAGGGCTAAGATGGAAATCTCTGGAGATTTCCACTGTAGGGAAGAGTGAGACCAAATCTGTTTTGCTGTTCTTGTTGTCACATTTAGCTAGGCTGGCTGGCTACATGTAGGGAGGGAAAGCCTCCCGTTGACAGCAAGTGAAGTGCTGTGATAGATAGTCTCCTTTGCAGCTCGTTTGTGTATAAACTTGCTCCAATTTGATGAGGGTGAACCACAGGCAGTGCCTTATCACAAAGACATTGAGATGGCACTGCTCTTCCAGATATCAAAGTTAACTTGCACTGTACATCGCAGAGAGATTTCCTATATAAGTTCATCATCAATTAAAATTATCGTCATAATGTAAAGGCCCTTTTTGATCTCAGTATAGAAGAGCATAAGCAAACCTCACAGCTCTTTGGGAGATGTTAACTACAGAGCTAGATCTGATCTGCAGTGTACACCCTCCCGTCTCAATTTGGCGTGCCCCATCTTCACTGTTGATCAGAAGCTGAAGGATATCCTGCCTGCATTGGCCCAGGCTGTGCTCACCAGACCAGCAGCCTGAAGAGGTCTTGTAACTAGGGAGGAAAGTGGTTCATGTCTAGTAGTTAAGAGACGGTGTGATCCTGCCCTCATGTTCTTAGCATTCATTTTCAAAACAGAGCTGCACCCTTGTCTCCAGTAGAACTGGGCCTCAGCATACAACTCTACCACGTTGTTGTGTCTCTTGTCAGGAAATACTCTGCTCTCTCAGTGAAAAGCTGAGCTTTCTTTAAACTCTCCACAGCTGTGTGACCCAGATTAGCTTAGCTGTACCTAGCATTGAGTTGTTCTGTGAGCTCTAAGGGAAATAACTCTGTATTTGGGCATAAAGCTTTCCTCTTGAAGAGCATGTTTGCACACGTGAGTACTTCAGAGATCACTGACAAGTCATCTTTGGAAGAAGTGACTCAGAAAACAACTCATTGTTGAAAAGATGCTGTGAGAGGTATTTAACAGCATTTATTTCAAGGTTTATTAAAACTGGTGTGTGGTTACTGTGTGCTGCAATCACTCAGTTAGTAAGATGAAGTAGGCAAAGCTGCCTGTAGAAGACCAGAGGAAGCCTTGTGATCACAGACCCTAGTACTCTCATGGGGATCTCTGACCACCTCCAGTGTCCACTGGAAGGGCAGTAGGGCTGGATGCAAGCCATGCTGGATGCTTCTGAAGAGTGTTGAACAAGATAGTCGGCTTAGTGCTGTGCACATCACTCTTGATGGTCCACAGTTGCAAACAGCAGCTGCCACCCATGCCCTGCTGCTTTCCCCTGTCTTCACTGCTCTCTCTCTCATTGTGTTGTCACTTTTGCAAGCTTTTTTCCTGGAAAACCCATTCCTGAGCTCATCGCCCTGCCTCTGTCTTGCAAGTCTCGCTCCTGCAATTTAATTTCATTGAGTTTGTGAGCTCTTTTCTGGAGCAGTACCTTGGAAAGTGTTGTCTGGTGATGCTTGAAGAGTCTTTGGAGTGGACAACTTAGTCTCCTCTAACAGAGGGGGTTGACCTCTTTAGCAGCCTGCTCCACAGGCATTATTTGGTTACTTAGGTGCCATAAAAAGTGAAAAGATGGGAAATACAATTATAAGACACCTCTGTAAGAGTGGCTGTGCTCAGCTGTGTTGTACAAGAATATCAGGAACCATTATGTGCGGTCTAGGATCAATGTGGAGATGTCCAAAGCACTGCAGCTGGTTTTACAAAGACATCCCATAGTTATGCAGCTCCCATCAAAATCTTTAATTTAAAATGCACGCACATTTTGTTTTTTTCATAGGCTGTGCGTGTTACAAAACCCAAAATCCCAGAAGCCATCCGAAGAAATTTTGAGCTAATGTAAGTAGCTGTACATAAAATTGTATGAATTGGTTTTGAGGGTCCAGCACAGGCATAATGCTATTACAAAGCTTTTACCTGGTGCTCAGAAGGTACGAGGTGGGTTATAATCAGCGTGTGCTTTGCTAGGTGCACTTGTGCGTTCTGTTTCTCCATTTCCTTAGCTCTTAGACCCCGGAGCCTTTCAGCCCTTCACAAACATGGTTGTTAGCATGTACAGAGTCTGTGTCAAGGCCATGTTCCTACTCCTTTATGTAGAGGAGACACTGATGTGCTATAGAGAACCTGTAGAAGGCTCATAAACTAAATTCAGGGCTTAGGACTCTTGATGTCTCACCCATCAGCTTTCCTCCAGCAAAGTCTCAGAATTGCAGACAGGTATTAGTCTGATGTGTATCTTTCCCAAAGTGGGGTTATTGCTGCAGCTGCTCACAAGGGGCAGGCCGTTTCCTTGGAGACAGCTGGGGTTTCTTGTGTTGCGACTTGTGCCGGTGCCTCTGGGACTTTCGCTGTGCCCTTCTGAGCAGAGTCCAGCCCTGGCGACTCTGGGACTCCTTTGGGCACTGGGAGATGCCGTTGGGCCTGGCTGAGCAAGCCCAGCTCCCCCAGCCTCTGTTTGTATGCCCTGGTCTCCGCCCCACATCTGCAGTAGCAGATACATTAGCATCCAGATGTGGCCTTACTGGTGCCAAATAGAGGAGAGGGAATAATCCCTTCCTATGACCTGCTGGGAATGCATATGGTCATACAGCTGAAGACAGTGCTAGTCCTTGTGGCTTTGAGGACATGATGCTGGCAACTGGTTGGCTTCTTGTCCCCCTGGCCTCTCATGCCCTGGTTTGCAGAGCTGCTCCCTAGCTATCTTTCCCTCTTTTCCCTCCTCTGCAGGGAGGCTGAGAAGACCAAGCTGCTAATTGCAGCCCAGAAGCAGAAGGTAGTAGAGAAGGAGGCAGAGACAGACCGGAAGAAAGCACTCATTGGTACGTCACCAGTTTGGAGTACGAGCAGATGGGGTCCAGGCTGAATTTCCATTCCTATGTCCTCCAGTAAGCCGGGGTACAATGCTGTCTGGCATCACTGACAGCTCCCTGGACAAGGCATGGCCAGACTGCACCAACAGTCATTTAGAAAATACAAGTGTTTGTGCTGCTGTGTCTGCATCCCACCTCCCTCCCTGTAGCAGCAGAGCAGCGGACACCTCTGTCCTACAGTGGGGCTCCTCCTACAGCAGGCCAAGAGGTAACAGCTCTGTCAGGAAAACTGCTTGGGCTTGAAGCAAAACGTCCCTGTGCCAGGGAAGTCATGCTCGTAAAAGGGATGTCAGCCAGTGCAACTTCAGAGACATCAGCACTGTGTTTTCTTTCTGTAACTTCGTTGCTGGGAGGTACAAACTGTATTGGTGCTGTAGGATCCGAGCAGAAATGGACGCAGCAGAGAGAAAACTGCTTGTGTGGCACATTCTGTGACTGGGTGCTGGGGTTGGGGTGCTGATGCCTAAACCCTGAGAAGCAAATGTCTGAGCTGAGCCTGTTGTGATTGCAGAGGCAGAGAAGGCTGCTCAGGTAGCCAAGATTCACTATCAACAGAAGATTATGGAGAAGGAAGCAGAGAAGCGAATTTCTGAGATTGAAGGTAACCGTGGTGCTAGTGTGCTGCTGGGGTCGTCTTCCAGCTGAGGGTGGTGGCCGGTAGAGGAACCTCAGAACTGGGCATTGCCATCCTGCAAAAATAATCAAGGGTACAGTAGCACAAGGTTCGGCACTGGGGTCATTCCTCCCCTTTGCAGGCACTGCTCTGAGAAGCCAGCTGTGCAGGTACACAGCCAGCCAGGCTGTGTCACAGGCACACCTGGATCAGCTAGTCCCCTATGGGACAGATGTGACAGGCTTGTCACTTGCTAACACTTCTTTTCCTGTCTGTCCTCTGTTTCTGTGCTAGACGCTGCGTTCCTAGCAAGAGAGAAAGCAAAAGCTGATGCAGAGTACTACACTGCTCGGAAGCTGGCTGATTCCAACAAGGTGAGCACTTGAAAGCTGGTCAGAAGAGGACTTGCTTACCCTTTTCCTCTGCACAGGAGATTAGGTTCAGGTGGGCAGCACTGGATATAACAGCCCACATCCCAGGAAGCAGCTGCCTGAGATGAAATCAAAGTGTGGCCCCGAAGGCTGTCTCTTACGGTCTCTGGTTTCTCTTCTTGTAGCTGAAACTTACCCCCGCGTATCTGGAACTAATGAAATACCAAGCAATAGCTGCGAACAGCAAGCTGTATTTTGGTGACCGCATCCCCAATGTATTTGTGGATTCCTGTGCCTTCCAGCAAGCCAATCTGAGGACTGCTCAAGAAACCAGCCTTCCTTCACAGGAGGCCCCACAGACCTCTGGAGAAAACCACCTCAGAGCAAAGGAAAGCACTGGCTGACAGAGGTAGAAGGATACCCGGTGTAGCTCAACAGCCAGCCCAGCTGTGAATGGGGATGTTGCCCCATGCTGGTGGAGTGAATGCAGCACGTACGTGGACATCTCGTGTATAGGTGGCAGTTGGGTTGATTTTCTTCTAGCAACGCATTGCAAGTGCTCTGCCTCTTCCGTTTCTTCCCCTAATAAATTGGTGCTTCCAAATGAGGGATAATCCTGTACTAACATACCTATACTGGAATATTAAAAGACAGACACCAGGAAAGCCTTCTGCAGTAGGTGCAGTTATTTAGCAAGCATTACTCTGAAGGTAGGCGATGTGGCTTTGGATGCTATGTTGCTGCACACTGGTCATTCTCCACTGCTCCTCGCTGAGGCCAAGTGAAGAGGTTTCCTTTGTCCTGCTGATGAAGCTTTGCTTTGTGGACTCTGAGGCAGGTTTCTACCAGCGCTGTCTAACTCTCCTCAAGGACTCCAGTGGAGTGGGCTCTCCTTGGCCAGCAGAGACTGCGTGTTCCTGCTCAGGGTGAGGCCTGTCAAGGAGTGGTTTGGTGTGGAATAGGTTATTTGAATAGGATCTGCATAGCCATAATCTTCCTGTAGGCAGTGGCACCAGATAACGATTTGGAGCAAGCAATCTCTAACGGGCTTCTGTAACTCCCCCTCTCCAAGCAAGAACCTCATGATGGCTGCCTGTGACGGACTGTAGTATGTTTCAGCTGGGTGGCTGGGTCTCACCTTGCACCCTAAACCAGATTTCAGAGCATGGAGCACCTCCAAGCAGCTGGGTGGGAAGAGAGCTGGGAAATCTTTGCTCAGACCACAGCCTCCCTGTAGGTCTTTTCACCAGGGGAAGGGGCTGAATTTCCACTGCTTTGCTTTGCTGGCAAAGTGAAGGGGAAGAGAAGAGTGGAGGGACCCTGCTCTGCAGCAGATCAGATGTTTGACACCTCAGCTGTGACATAGGTGAGGCACTACTGCTCCCCAGTGCAAAATCCACTGCTCCAAGAAGTGAGACCTGCCTCATGTCTTTGAACAGCCACAGTGGAGAGTGTTGCTGGTCATCTCATTGCTGGCCAGGCTTTGCTGCATTGCAGGGCTGTTGGCTCTCAAGCAGTGCTGGCAGGATGATCTTTTCTCCTGCTGTGTGCTGTAATATATCCAACCCCTGCTTCCCAGGTGCCACTGCAGGGTGAGAGAAGGAGATGTGCTTGGGATGGAAATCTGCTGGTACAATCTGCTTTCCCCTTCTCAATCCTCTCCTTTGCCTGTGAGGATGTGCTTGTCTTTAAGACCTGTTTCTTGTGTTCTGCCATGATCCCTGAGGACAGTGGCTGGGGAAGCAACTGGCGAGAGCTTGAGCTGGAATGCTGTTCCCCAGCTGGTAGTGCTGCAGCATTGCCTGTCTCTAAACCAACTACAAGTTTGGAGATGGCCTCTCCTCCGCCAGGCTGGGATATCTATGTTCATCCTGCTTTCTGGTCCCCTCGGGTGCAGCCATGAGCAGCACTCGGCCCTGGCGCGGTTCACTGGAAGAGCTGGTTGATGGTGACGCTCTGGGTGCTGACACTGAGATCTTCTGTCCCTGGCACCACCTGCTGCCTCATGGCAAGGGGAGGAACGTGCTTAGCCTTTGCCCTGGTGAAGAATTCAACCCAAAACAAACTTCACCTCTGCTAATGATTTCCCAAATCAGTTGGGTGGGCTTCAAGCTTTGCAGCACTGTTTTCCTGCCCTGTGTGGCCTGGCTTGCAGGATGGCAGTGTCTCTCCTCAAGGAAGATTGGTGATGTACGGTGCCTTTCCTCAGCTCCTTCCCTGGCTGCCTCTCCTCCGTCCCTGGCAGAGCAGGGGTGCATTGACCCTGCCTCTCCTGCTGCTGGCCAGCATGGGTGATACATGAGTGTGGGACTTTGCAGCAGTTTCAGGTGGTCGGACTTTCCTCCATCTGTCTGCAAACTCCCAAGGCCCAGTTGATGCTTTGCTCCAGGATACCAGCTCCTCTTCAAACCCAGCCATGGCAGGAGGCAGGGACCAGGACCAGAGAGGCCAGCTGAGGGGGCTGAGCACCAGCCCTGGCTTCCAGGGAGGTTGTGGGTGAGTGTGCTGCTTCGTGCTCTGAGGATGGAGGGTGAGAGGAAGGGTGATGCTGTCGCTGGGAGAGGTTTCTCCAGTTCTCACTGTACATGCTTGGTGCACAAGGGTTGTGGTATAGCCACGTGCCTCGCAGATCCCAGCCTGGGGAGCATTAAGCTCAGTTTCTGCATGGGGCGGCTCATGCCTTCACCTGCCAGAGGCTTGGGCAGACAGTGCCCTGCTGGTGCAGAGCAGCCTTCGAAGGACAGTGGTGGGCAGGGGAGCAGGAAACGTCTGCATGTTGTGCTGGAAGCCAGCCCAGGCAGGATGGAGCTGAAACCCTTGGCTGATGATGGCAGAAGAGGAGTGGGCAGGCACAGCATTGGCCCCATTAGACCCTGCAGTGCCCTCCCCAGCAGAAGGGTACCAGGACAGAGAGAGGATGGCAGATTATTTCTTAGCTGTGGTGGTTGAAATGTCTCCTGGAAGTACTGTTTGACTTGCAAGGTTCCATTTCTTCTGTGGGGAGGGATTCGAGTTGTATCTCTTCAACTCTCCACCTCCTTGGTGCTGCTGGCTTGCAGCAGAAACGTGGCCGCTCCTCATCGCAGCAGCAGCCACTTTGTTTGAATTTTGAGATGAAGGCAGGATTTTTAGAACAAAAGCACTTCTGGAGGGGACATCGACTTGTCTCCATGTGGTACTCACTGGGGTTGGGCACTACCCAGTGCTGGCGTCAAACCCTGGGCATCTGACTGGCAGGTTCTGCCAGCCTGGGGGTGATGAGAACCAAAGGCAGGGGGGGAGCCACTAGAAGCAATAACCAGGCAGCTTGCAGCTCTCCTGTGGTGGTCAGTGAGATCCCCACGCAGGGAGCAGGAAAGCCTGCCAGGCCACTGCAGGAACAGCCGCCTCTCTTCAGATCTGAGCATTGCTGGGCCTCCCCACCGTCATCCAGGTGGATGCACGGCTCGGGTGTGCATCAGACACCTCCTGCCTGCGTGGTCTGAGGGACCCTGGGGGATGGTCCTGCAGTTTGGAGTCCTGTAGCAACGTGTGCGTGATGCTCGGTGCCTTTTGCAAAAAGCCTCCTCCCTCCCTCTCTGCTTCCTCAGCCACCGCTTTAGAAGCCTGAGTAGGTGTGCAAGAGGAGGGAATCAATTTAACACCCCAGTCTGGGCTTTGCTTCTCCCTGGGCTGGAAGCTCCAGAGCAGGAACAGGGGTGCAACTGGGAGTGTGGGTTTGAACTGGTTTTTCTCTCCATTCAAAAGGCCTGTGTGCTCCTGTGACTACAGGGGTCTGCCACTGGATCTGCACCTTCTTTAAGGAAACACGATAAGTATATTCAAGTTTACATGCACAGGGTTAAGTTCTTTTGATAAAGCAGAATAAAATTATTTTGTTACCATTTGCTTGGTGCCTTTATGTGTCTTTGGGCCGCTGTCAGTGTAGGCACACGGAGAGGGGATGCCTGTGCCTCTTGCTCTGCAGCAATGCTGCATTGAGTCGCACATCCCCAGCTGCAGAGACTGCCACCCTGAGAGCCCCAGCAGCAGCCTGGGCTCCAGGAAAACCACAGGATGGTGGAGCTGAGACCTGCTGGCCCTCAGGCCCTCACCTGAGCTGCCCTGGTGCTGGGAGCCATGGTGGCCAGTCTTGGGTCACAGAGCAGGCCCAGGGCCTGTTTTAGCAGCTGGGGCTGGGGGGGTCACAGCTGGGGGACTCACAGCAGTGTCCTACAGCCCCCATGGCAACCTCGCTCTGCATGGGTGCCAGGAAGCACTGCCATTTGGCCCCTGTGGCTCTGGCACAGGATTTGGGAGCTCAGCTCAAGCCCTTCTCCCCTCTGCTTCCACCCATGCCCAATCCTCCCCTGAGCCCCAGGCAGCTCTTTGCCTGCTGCCTTGAGACACCACACCACACCACTAACTTCAGTCTTTATTGGTATAAAAGCCTTCAACCTGAATTATATAAAAAATGGGGAGGGCCTGGTTCCACAACAGATGGCTCAAAATGGGCATGTAAGGGTCATAAGTTAACAGCTGCAGTAAAAAGACTCCCAGGAAGTTCCCTTTCAGGAGGACAGTAACTCAAGTGATAACTTCAGAGAGAAAAGCCCTGAAGGGAGGCCAACCCCAGCTTGGACCTGACAACACCCCTGGTGACACCCCCTGTGTGACTGTCCCGGGCTGGGCTACTGGCCCCAGGGCATGGTCCCTACAGCTGACGAGCCTGGTGGGCCATGCTAGGAGCTGCTCCTGGCTGTGGCCCCAGCAGGGAAGGGGCAGGAGGAGTGGGAGACATTCAGGACGTCAGGAGGGAAGGCAGCAGCTCCCAGGGCACAGGAGAGCCTGAACCAACTTGGGGCTGGCCTCAAAACCAGAGCTGCCATCGTCCCCACCCCACCCCTTGGAGCTCCAGCTGATGACTCTTCCTGGGCCAGCCTTGAGGCTATGAAGTCAGTTAAGGCACTACGCAGATATCTGTAAACACTGGTACCCCCCCAGGGAGGGCCTGGCGAGTGATTCAAGTAAGGGTGGAAGTGAGATGGTGGCTCCCCAGCTGTGCCACCCAAGCACCAGGGCCAGCAGCTCCTTGGCCACAGTGACACATGGAGTACCCTTGGTCACCTCCTGGCCGGAGGCGGCTTCAGGGCCACTTTTGGGGGGACACCCCGCTGAAAGACCGAGGAGGGTGTCAGCGGCGGATGAGGGAGGGCTGGTCCTGGTGGCTGCTCGCCATGGGATGGTGCCTTGCTCTTCAGTGCTGGAAGAGGCTTGCTGGGGGGCTTTGGCTTTGCCTGGCAGGAGGAGAGGAGAGACAGGAGTCCCTTGCTTGGGTGCCAAGGAGGGACCTGGTGGGGGACAGGAGGCAGCTTCCTTACCTGTGGGGCCAGGCGGCAAGGCCTGAGGGGCCGAGTGTCCCGTGGGGCCGCCGTGCTGCTGAG
>NW_010208430.1:0-11810 GCF_000695765.1 Mesitornis unicolor | reverse complement strand
AGAGCGGGTTGGCGAGGCCAGCGCCAGGCCTGCTGGAGGTCCTGCTGTGGGGCACAGGGACGGTGGGGGACTGCTCCAAGCACCCCTTGAGCTCAGCCTGTGTGGCTGTGGCTCAGCCCCACTGTGGGGCAGAGGAGGGGGTAGTTACCCTTTCTGGAAGTGCCATGGTCCCCTGCCTCTTAGGAGCACAACCCCGCTGCCAAGCAGGACGCCAGAGAGTGCCAGCACAGCCAGCACAGCCGCCAAGACCATGCTGCTGCTCCCTGCGGAGAACCGGTCGGTGGTGTGTTGGGCACCCACGGGGATGGAGCAGCACTGCAGCAGGGTGCTGACCCCCTTCCTCGGGCTCCCTCCCCAGCACACACATTGGGCCGAGGGAGCTGGTGCCGACTGTACACAGGGGACGCCGTACCTGTCACCATCTCTGCAATCTTCTGCTCACAGTATGGCGCTGCCCAGCCCGGCTCGCAGTGACACTCCCGCCTGTGGTTGCACACCTGAGATGACGGAAGAAAGTGTCAGGGCAGTGGACATGCCACAGGGGCCGCAATCTTTGCCCAGGCCCCGTGGCTGCGCTGGGAGAGGACAGTCCCATAGTGTACCCCATGGTTGTTGCACTTGGCCGAGCAGTTCTTGTTGCCGTAGACCAGGAGGTTCTGGCAGCGCCCAGCGTAGCAGACCTGGGGACAGGCAAGGGTCTTTGAGGCTGCCCCAGGTCTCTGCAGTTGGTTGCCCTCCCCTCCCCGCACCCCTCCAGCATGGCCACCGACGTACTCACCATCTCCTCGCCGCACTTGGCGCCAGTGGGCACCAGCCTGAGCTTGGCCACCACCTCGTTGGCGTCGCTGCTGGCGATGACCGCCTTGCACTTGAAGCGGCCAAAGAAGAGGGAGTAGGAGCCGCCGCCAAGGACGGGGCTGGTGTTGTCGCTCAGGCACAGCAGCGTGCCGCACTTCACATCCCTGCAGCAGAAGCACCCCTCAGCACCAGCAGCAGGGATGGCACAGGGCCCGGGAGCTTCGCTCAGCCCCGCAGAGATGTCACTGGACACGGACAACCACGACCCCAGCTCCTTACTTTGGGCTGCAGGGCCGCTTCCCATACTCGGTGAGGCAGTGGAGGTGAAGGTGCTGCTCGCTGTTGTGCTTGAAGCAGACGTCAGGAGCCACCTGGGCCTCTGTGGACACACGGAGAGGGTCATGTGGAGCCAGCATCCGCAGCAAGTGGGGTCAGCTGCCATAGCACCCCAGCAAGGGACACAGGAGGAGACCACAGCCAAGTGTGCCCTGGCTCTTCGGGCTGCAGGCAGGGCCAAGAGAGTGGGAAGGTGGGGGGGAGCAGCTACCTGCACCCCAGAGCGCACGGCACTGCTCGCCGTGCGAGGGGCAGGCCCCGTTGTAGCAGTAGCCTCTGCCGTTCTGGCAGGAGATGCCATTCTCCTGGAAGACGTCCTCCGGACAGTCAGCACTGAGGCCAGTGCAGTGCTCGGGCAGGTCGCAGTCATTCTTGCTGGCCCGGCAGAGCGCACCGGCAGCCTTCACCTGCACAGAGAAGGGGATGTCAACACTGACTCAATGCTCTCACAGGCCCACGTTGATGCAGCCCGGCAGCACCCTGCTCTTTGAAACAACTCCTGGCACCCCACAGATCCAGATACTGCAGCTTGCACTGCTCTGCCACTAAGATGTTTGCTGCCGACCGAGCTGCTGCACAGGGTGGAAACACCATACACCATCAGGCCTCAGATTGAGACTTCCCGTAGTTAAGTCTCTCCCTGCAGGCAACACCTTGTGCTTTGCTTTTAGTGTGAACCTGCCCTGGGGTCCTCTTCCAGCCCTGTCTCTTCACATCAAGGTGTTCCTTATGCCTGTGTGCAGGAACCAATGCATGTAACTCCTCACTCTCTCTTGGCTGAATGGAGCAGAAGAGGCAGGTTGGTTTCCCAGGGCAGGAATGGGCCACGTTGATCTCTCTTCAAACATTTAGCCCAATTCTTCAACACCTTTCACCCTGCACCTAACCTAACCAGGGAAACTGGGCTCCAGACTGCCACAAACAGAGGCTGCTTCACCTTCCCAACTGCTTCCCACCCAAGATTGCAGGCTGTGCATGTAGTGAGAGCATCAACTGGAAAGCATGAATCCCACTCAAACCATTGGGTGTGTTTGGCTCTGGGCAGGCTGCTAGAGGTCCTCCAGGCTCTCCAGCAGGCTATGGACACACCTCGCCTCTACCGGAAAGCTCCAGAGGAGCCCGGGCAGGACGATGCATCCACCAGCTCCCTTCTGTCGTCCTCCCTGCACCGGTAGTGGCAGTACCTTGCAGTCCTGGCAGCAGTCCCCCCGGGCGCACTCAGCTCCCTCTCTCAGCTGGCAAGTGGTGGCGTTGCAGCAGCGGTCGGAGCACTCCTGTGGGACAGGGAGGGACTGAAACCCTCACAAAACCCCCCTGAAAGAACCTTTCTTCCCTTTCTGGGGACACCCAGCTGCCACGTCACCAGGTGCCAGTGGCAGCATAGCCACCACGGGCCGAACCATGGGGCAAAACCACTGCATCATCCCAGGTGTGAGTTGTTCCTGCTGCCTCTTTACCCCCATTAGCAACACCATAGCAAAGGACCAGAAGAGGTTTTTCAGAAGATGGGGCCCGACCTGGGACTCTGCTCTCTAGTAGCACACTTTGCACATCTCCAGGTAGGAGAAAACAGGAGGAGCTCTGTGCTCTGTGCACTGGGGAGAGCGGAGCAGGGCTGTGACCCAGGGATTTATCACAGAGACATTTCCTGGCCATTTGTCTCAGATCTCCCTGTTGTGATGCAGTGATGGGCCTCCAGGGATAACAAAAAAGCTGAGCATGGCTCTTAAAAGGCCAACATGCCACGATGCCCCCCTCCTTGGATCACCTCTTTGGAGGACATGCTGGGGGGAAGTCCACCTTTCCCAGGCATACCCCTGCTAAAATCTCAGCCAGATAGATGAAGGGGGCACACGTCCCAGTTAAATAAGCTCTGCAAGTTATTTTTTGGCAGAAGCACCAGGAACTTAAGAAAGATGAGTCTTGCAGAGCACTATGTCCAGGCAAGAAGCTTGCACAAAGAGTCTGAATTGCGTGCTTGCTTCTCAGAGTCTGAATGGCAGGTCTCAGGTCCCTGCTGCCCACTCTCCTTCCTGGGCTTTCGGAGAGTGTCCCTACCTCCGGCGTGCCACAGTCGCACTGCTCTCCTCGCTCCACAAACTGGTTCCCACACACTGGTCCCCCATACAGCTCATTTAGCAGGCAGCTGGTCCTGGGGTCCCCGAGGAACTGCCACATGTCCTGCTCGCTGCAGCGGCTGAAGAGCTTGGGGTACACCAAGCTGAAGGGATGAGAAACACACAGGCATGAGCTGAGGTGAGAGCCCGAGGGCCCTCACACCCACCAGCCCAGGGAGAAGCTGGAGGGCCACCAAGTGACTCAAAGGCACCAACAGACCTTTGAAGCACAGCTTCAAGTGAAGTGTCCACCCAGACCTGACCATCTCATGGGCTTCACCCCATCAGGACAGTGCTAGAGGACACCTCACAATATTTGCTGCCCAGGGCTATTCCCCTTTCCCCTCCACTCACCCAACACTCGCTGCCATGACACATCCTCCATCAGCTTTGGGGACAGGACAGCGGCAGCCAGCAACGTCTTCATCATGAGACATCCCCAGGTTGTGCCCCATCTCGTGAGCCATGGTGGATGCCGCACCGATAGGATTCGTGCTGTGGTCCTGCAGGAGAAGAAGTGCAGTGTGGTTCAAATGCTCTCCACAGTATCCCCATGGGGCTCAGTCGGGGCCTTCCACAGCTCAGCACCAGGTCTCGCTGCTGTCTGCAATTCATTCCCTAATGCTGCCATGCTGAGGTAAAGGAAGACAAAAGCTGGACTTGGTCCCATGGCCCCTGAAGACCTCCAGACTGGGCTCTCACACAATCACAGAATTGCTCGGTTGGAAAAGCCCTCTGAGATCATCACGTCCAACCGTTCCTGTCTACCCCCTAAACCATATCCCTAAGTACCTCATCTACCTGCTCCTTAAACACATCCAGGGATGGTGACTCCACCACCTCCCTGGGCAGCCTGTTCCAGCTTCTGACGACCCTCTCAGTAAAGAACTTCCTCCTTATCTCTAACCTGAACCTCCCCTGGCACAGCTTGGTGCCGTTTCCCCTTGTTCAGGGGTGTAAGTGAGCTTAGATATAGTGGCTACCCTGAAATGCTGCTTTGTGGTGGTTCTGGACAGCTGATGGTCCCATGGCCGAATGCTCGAGCAAAGGATGCCCTCCCTGAGAAGGGGTGAGGAGCACAGCCAGGGTGGCCAAGTAGCAATTGTTAACCAAGTCCCCCCTGCCCAACAAGTGGTGGGAGAAGCCCTGTGTCCATGGAGCTGCTCTGGGAGGCTCTTCAAGGCTCAGGTCTATCAGAGCCCTCTGCAGGCACCCAGCTGGTTTTCCACAACTACCCTTCCTAAACTGGACCCTGGATCCAGCCCTAAGGCTGCACAGGGGGTGGGAAAGCTGGAGATCAGGGTAGGAGAAATCCACTCTGGAAAATACAAGGCAGGGACAGTGGGACCCACCTGGTTGACACCGCCCGAGTCCCTGGTGCACATCACAAGCTTCTTGGCAAGCCCTACGGTCGTGCCGTGGAAGTCTATGCCCCTGTGGGATTGAGATGCCACCATGTCCATGTGGCCTGGGCGGCAGCAGGGCTGCGAGGATGGTGAGGTGGAAGCCCCCCGTCCTTACGTGATCAGCTGGGCATTGTCGTGCGGCTTCCTCCGCAGCAGCTCTGCCTCCCGCCAGTGGAGGAAGTTGTCCAGGGGCACCTCCGGGTTGGGACTGACCACGATTTTTTTCCTCCAAGCCAATCAAGGCAACCCGCAGGCGAAGAGGCTGATAAAGCTGGGGCAGGAGACACCCCAGAGAGAGCATTTGGATTTGAGCTGGGCAAGGAGACAGAAGATCCCACCTCCCCTGGGGAACCGCAGCCAAGCCCAGGACCCCACCACACTGTGCAATAGCAGTTCCATCACCCCCTCAATAAAAGGAGCTGCTCACCTTGTGGCAGCCCACCTACGGGCTCCAGCTCCACCACCCTACCCATGCCAATCCCTCCACCACTGCATTCATGGCCATACTGGCACCACAGGGCATGTGTGGGAGTGGGGAGGGCAGACCCAGACCCCTGGGCTCACCTTGTCAACGTGGTTCACGATTTCCTTCATGCGGTTCTGCACTGTGCGCAAGTCCTTGTGTTTCCTGAACTACGGGAAGGACACAGAGAGATTTCCAGGCTGGCTTTGACCTTGTTTGGAGTGGATGATGGCAAAAACGCAGGACCCAGCTTGCCCCCCTGGTGCTTACCTCCTCGTTGTCCACAACCAGGACCAGCTCCACGTATCGGGGACCTTTGCGTAATGGAGCCGATTTCTGGAAGGGAAAAGAAAAGTGAGTGCAAAGGGGAGCTTTGCCCTGCGACTGACCCTCCCGTGGGATGGGTTGGATCCTAGGGCATCTTACAATGTTATTCAGGGCTAGTAGGTCCTCTAGCTCTGCTTTCTGATCTCACTTTTCTGGGTGTTTCAGGCATCTTCCAACATATAAGGAAAAACCCAAGCCTGCTACTGGGCGCAAGAGAGTCTCTGCAGGCAACACAGAGCTCACGGGGTAGGAGGATGCTCCTGCTAATGCTGCAGGATCTGAGGACTTGTTCCCACCAGGAGCAAGGCCACTGGGAGCAACCCGTATTTGGATACCTAACCAAATCTGCATGGGAGAGGAGCATCTCCAGGAGATGCAGTATGGCTTCGCTCCTCTCCTGGACTTCACAGGACCTAGGCTTTTGCAAACTCAGCTGCAGGAAGGAGAAGCAATGTGATCCCTAACCCAGCGGTAGAGCTTCATGGCTGCAGGAATTCTGGGTTCGTGGTCGTACTCCAGGGTGGTGCCGGCCTCTTGGCATGTGCCGCGCTTGCCCCGTAGATGAGCCGCTCGGTAGACAGCGTGCTGGCCAGCTGCGTCCTCCTCCAGGGGCTCCAGGAGGAAGGTGGTCTCATTCACCCGAAAAAACCCACTGCCAAGAGAGAGGGAGGGTGTCAGATTGGGGAGATAGCAGGCAGGACACAGGGAAACCCTACACGCACCCCCGTGAGTGTCTCTGGCCTTCAAGATGCTTGCTGTAAGGTGTCCCATGTGTCCTGTCTGTGTTGTCCTCATGTCCTATCCTGCCCTTGCACATCTTCCTCCTACTCCACAGGGATATGGTGTCCCATGCACACACAAGCTGTGCGAGCCAAGGTCTCCACAAACACAACCCCTGCCTGCTCTCAAAGCGAGGAGGTGGCTGCCACGTAGGCGCTTGCAGGTCCCTGGGTGCTCCAGGGATCACCCACATTCTGCACACACATCACCCTGCAAGGGACCCCTTCCTCTCTGGATTACTCCTCTGCAATGCCAGCGGATATCAAGAAAGAGACCAGCAGAGTATGAATCTTCCACGGCAAACCAATCAACCTTGCATGGACCCGGTGGCTTGGGTCACTCTGCAAGGATGCTTTCTGTCATTCTACCACAGGTAGAGGGAGACACAGCTGCCCTGATGCACTGCATGCTTTCCATTTCAATTGGAAAGGCACTCGGCCATCAGCTCCAGGAGCTCATCATGACACGGAGGAGATGCTGGCTGCCTACGAGCCAGTGCATCACCGTGAGCACAAAACTGTGCCACCGGCTGCAGCATTTGGGGCGAGTTTGGTCTCGTTTGCCCTGGGAAGAGAGGACAGATCTGGGACAAACTGTGCCGTGCTGCCCAGGGAGGGCCCTCCTGCCCGGACCTCCTGCCCTGCTCAGCTTTCCAGTCTCATCCCCTGCCATGAAGCTCTTTTCCAACCGAAACCACACTGTGATCCTATGAGTCAACCTCCCAAAAAACGGCGAGCTTAGCCGCAAACCACCACGCTCCTTTCCTGCTGGGCACTGGGCCAGGGAGGTTAGTGCTCCCACCACCAGCAGGAAAAGGGATGTATTCTCCTCTTCCCGGGGAGAAAGCTGAGCTCTCCCTCCATGGCACTGCTCCGGCTGGACGGGGCTTGGTCCCACGGCAGGAGCTGTGCTGTGGCATGCACCAAGGCCAGACTCGATGCTGTCCTCCGGCCACAGGGCCCCGGGGCAGCCGGAGGTCCTACCTGAGCCCGCTGCAGGTGCTGATGCTCGCCGCTGAGTCAGTGTATCCTTGCACGTGGCCCTGATAAAAGCAGTGATCCTGCCACCAAGAGAGAGGAGAGGTGTAAAGGGGGGGTCTGCACCAGCCGTCGGCACGGCAGGACGCCACAGGAGTGGGAAAACAGCCCTCCTCGGAGCCAGCCCCGTACCTGAACGTCTGGCTGCTCTGTGATCTCTGTGCCATCGGCCAAGTAGTGCGTCTGGGTGTAGTGCTGCCCCAGCAGCTCCCTGCAGGAGGGGGAAGGGGCATCAGCAGTGACCCCAGTTTTGGGGAGAGGATGGAAAGCTTTGGGGATGAGGATGGTCAGGCTGGGTATGGTGGGTCCCTGACCTCCCTGGGTGGTGACGTTTTGCTGGTGGAGTCTGGGCTGAGGGCTTAGTGGTGATGCCAGACCTTGGAGAAGTGATGTTCACAGCAAGGGTGGGAAGCGAGCCTCCCCAAGCCGCCCCACCGTGCCCGCCCGCACTCACTTGTTCTTCTCCAGCTGCAGGAGGTAGTCCCTGCCTTCAGCATGGACGCTGTAGAGGACACGGTCTGGGTAGACGCTCTGCATGAAAGACACAGCACAGACCCACAGTCACCAGGAGCAAGAGCTACAGAGAGGATCTCTTGGCCCCTGTCCTGCCCAGAGATGGGACGGGGTCTGCATGTGTCCGGTTGGAAGGCGGCTGCGGGACAGGGAGCCTGGCTGCTCACCCTGGAGGCATCCAGCAAAGACACAGGAAATCAGAGGAGAAGAAAGCAAGCATGTGGGCAATAATGCAAATCCCCGGCATATCCTGAGATAAAGAACAGGTCACCAGCAGTGGAACAGTCAGCAAAGTCTGGCTTCCCGTGTCTGACACGTGGCTGTGCCAGAAACTGAGGTTTCTTACTCATCAATCAGAAAGCTCCCTTTTTTGGGGACTGAGTTCAGCACTTACAGGCTGAACCACAAAGATCCCGGTGCCCAATGGCTTTCATCAGCAGAGACTTCCTCATCTCTGGCTGATCTAACACGCAGCATCACGGTTAGAGAATAACCTTCTCCTGGTTCTTGCCTGCTCCTGAGAGTAGATTTTAGTATTGCTGCACGCCAGATCCCCCGAGCACCACCCTGGTGCTGGTGGAAGGGACCTCAAGGCATCTCAACCCCAACCTCCAGTCACTATGGCTGGGCCAGGGTGGCCATGGCTCAGCCCAGCCGAGCCCTGAGCCCCCAGGGTGGAGATGTCCCTCCAGGAGAAGTGTTTCCCTCTGGGATGTCTTGTGAGCTCCATCTGCAGAAGCTGAGCCACAAACCTCCAGAGCTCCCATCCCACTGGGGACACTGAGAGAGCCGACATTCCCTTGCATGGTGCCCCATATCAGGCTGCACCCCTGACCCCAGGGACCTCATTAGTCACCAGCACAGCCCAGAAACCTCTCCTGAGGGCACATCCTCAGCCCTTACGGGATCCTGGGGTGAAGAGCTGAGCAAAAGGCACAGCAAGCCACTCCCGTGGGGCCAGCATTCCTTCTGGATGTGGTGTACAGACTCTCCCCAGGAAGGATGACAGCACCTGGTCTCATTCGACAGCTCAGCGCTCCCAGGGGATGATCTGCAACCTGTGGGGGGCTGGGGCTGAGCCGAAACTCCTGCTGACTCAGCGCAGCAGGGCTGCATAAGAGGGTTTTCTTATCACTCAGCTGCCATCAATTCTACCCGGTTTCCTTTTCCGATTCGAAGCGACGGGCTGCTGGCCACCAAACACCCTCTCCGCATGCTGAGCAGCTCACAACGAGCCTGCCGGACAGCCAGGCAGTCCCCACCACAGGCGGGTGCACCACTGGCACGGGGAAGGGGGAAACATGCACACGGGTCCCCGACAAATTCTTCTCTTATGAACCGCGTCTCCTGCCTGACGTGGCCATCCCGTCCCGCGTCCCTCGTCAAAGTGGCGCTTTGTTATTGTTGGCAGTGCTGGAGCCAGAAGAGGTCTTAAGAAACGTCAGGAAAACACTTAGAAGGGGGTGGGGGTCAGGGGCTGTCTCTTGGAGACGACCGCAGGGCAAGCTAAAAAAAAAGAAAAGGCCCGATAAAGCTTCTCTGAATCACCCCCTCCCTTATGTGCGTGGGCTTTGCAAGGGCTCCAGATGGGATGGCTTTGAAAGGCTCACCCTGCGACCGTGCTGAGCAAGCGAAGCAGAGCCGCGGCCACAGCGCATGGAGAGGAGGGACTTATCCAAGCTGCTCTGACTGACAGACACAGAGAGCCTGCAGAGGAGTGGGACGGGATGCCACCGACCCACCCCAGCACAAGGTATCCCTTCCCTGGGTGGAAAGAAGTGACAGATCTCGCTAGGACAGCAAGGATGGGGCTCATTGCATCATGCCATGTACCAGAGGAGCTGCGGCACAAGAGGAGAAAAGGTGGGTCGCTGGGCCACCTGCTCCATCTGGCCCCACCACTCGAAGGGGAAGCTGGCATCCTAGGAGACCCTGTGCTGCAGGATCCAGGTCTCCACCCTGTCTGCAGGGCTGAACATTTTGCTTTAAGCAAAGCCAGAGGGGAGCTGGTCTGTCTCAAACCTCATCTGGCAGATGCTCTGCTGGACCAACCCCATGTGTCCCAACTGCTCTGACCCAGGAACCAGCTCTCGGCCCATGCTCATCCGAGCCAGACACTGCTAACACAAAGCCACTGGAGGAGCTGGTGCAGAAAGCACCCATCCAGCTTCAAAGAGGGGCTTGGTGGTGCCCAAGCCTTGCTGAGAACCAGCTTTTGTAGAAGAGGAGGAAAACGGCTTGAAAGGCACGAGACCTCATACCCTCAACACAGCAGGTTTGGGAGGTCCAAGGACCGCTCAGTCAAAGACCGACTGCAGGTGCCACCCGGCAGACACCACCCATGGCTGTCCCAAAGTGCACTGCTCAAGGCAGATGTCTTCTGCAGAAGGGACCCAGAGATGGGTGTGCTCCCCTTTCCGGGGGGATCAGTGCAGAGCCGCCCAGCACACCCGGCACAGATGGTGTCTCTAAATAGCCTGGGGAATGTTTATCTCGTGGACAAGTTTAGGTATCTAGAGCAGGGAAAACAGATGCTTTCAGGGAGCGTTTTTGAAGCTCGTTTATCAGAAAGGGTTTGAATCACAGATGAACGTGCTGTACGAAGAGTTTACTAGGAAATAAATGTCCCCAGCCCCTCCATCTCATCAGGTGAGAGAGTCAGTGCTTTTTGGTCCTAGAAAATTAATCCGTTTATTTGGCTGAATTTCACTTTAAGGCAATGAGGAAAGCATCTTTGAGGTCAAAGCCATCATCCTGTGGACGTCAACCCCGAGCACTCAAAACTCCTGAGTCAAACCCCATTCCTTCTCCCAAATTACAAGGCTGCCCAAGAAAAATAACACTGGCTTGCTTTCATGTGGATTTCTGCAACTTTCAGATTCTTATTTCTCTGTGTCCCAAAGGACAAAAAAAACCAACCTCTAACTTCAGCAAACACAGCAAGAAAAGTGCTTACAGCTCAGTGAGGCTTTGCAAATCTCTCCTTAAGCAAAGACCAGATGTCACAAGATCACTGCAAGGCTGCAAGAGGTGGCACCACTGGGTAATGGCTCTGAAGAAAGCATCGCAGAAAGCAGCCCCCCCTTCTCCAAGAGTCCACCCTGCTATGTGCAGTTCCTGTTTTTGCCCCAAAGCAGCTCAGGAAAGCTGATCTGATCAACTGCTTCAAGATCTCCATCCTCTGGGATGGGAGCAATGCAAGAAAAAGCGCATCAGGTCATTCTTCTGGCACAGGGCTAAAGTGGACCAGCTCTCAGTCCAGCGGTGGGCCAAGGGTCTCTGCTGAGTGCAACACCACCCCCAGACTCCCTGCAAGGCAATGAGTGTGGCTGTGCTGAGCTGGTATCTGGGAGGCAATGCTACTCACTGGTGGCCCAGGCAGGTCCCTCTTCCCCCGCGGTGCCAGCACCTTGCGTGGCGTCACCGTCTCATAATTCTCGACATGGGCGAGCTTCTCATTCAGCCTGGCAGCGGCACCTGGGAAAAGTCAAAGGGCTTTGAGCCAGGATGATCAGAAGCAATCGAAACGGGGATAATGGAAGCAGCCAACGTGAAGGCGTGGGGAAGAGCCAAAACAGCAAGTCCCAAAATCCCTGCTGGGAACGCAGCTCCCTGATGGGCTACAGGGATGCTCCAGCCCCTCCAGCCCCGGTGCCCATGAGGCACTCAGCATCACTCATGTGTGTGCGGGTCCTTCCGAGGCTCAAAAACCCTACTGAGACCCTGGTGCACAAATCAAGACAGAGGTTTTTTCCACCATTTGTGGCAGCTGCCAGGGGTTGTGTTTCGGAGAACGGCTGGTGTCTGGGCTAGCTCAGCTCTCCTCCTCCTCTTTTTTTTTTGGATGACATTTCTGCGATAAACTCTTCATCGTCCCCAGGAGCCCCGAATTGGGAGTTCAGGGTTAGACGGGGCCAGCGGAGCCCCCGGCGAGGCGGCGGCAGAGCAGAGTGCTCCGTCTAGGGGTGCCTGGCGGCCCTCGCCCACGGCGCCCGAGCGGGAGCCAGGCGCCTCATCACCACCCCCTCGGCCG
>NW_010208429.1:266-761 GCF_000695765.1 Mesitornis unicolor | reverse complement strand
TTAGGGGTTTTTTTATAGTTTTTTGCAACTTTTACTATTTTTTCTCTGTGTATTTGGGGGTGTCCGAGTACCGCAGCCCCCAGCCTGTTCCTTGGCCCTCGGAGGAAGGAGAGAGTACAGGGTCATTTTGGGGCTCGGCAGGGGGGATGCCGGAAAACGCCTTGCTTTCCTGTCCCTGCCCCGCCGCAGCCTCCCACGGCTCAGCTTGCTGGGACCCAGGGGAGCTGCGCAGCGGCAGCAGTGGGCGAGACACTGTCTCAAAATGATTTCTCATCATTTTCCTCTGTCTTTCGGTCGAGGAAATTGTCTGGCTGCGAAAGACACGAGGTGGGGGTCACTGCCTGGATCAGGCCACAGAGCCTGCAGATGTCCTGCACCCTGGGCAAGGGCTTCAGCTGTGACAAATGGAGCTGTCATAGTGTCCCCAAGCAGGGCTGGGGACTGGCGTGGGTGTACACAGGCCAGGCTTGGCCATTCCAGTGCTGTCCTGGTGCC
>NW_010208429.1:0-218 GCF_000695765.1 Mesitornis unicolor | reverse complement strand
TGGGAGCCATGGGAAATGGGAGGACAATAAACTTTCACTGCGCCTGTTTCCAGGAAAGGGCTGTTTTGTGGTCTGTACTGTCACGTCTGATCCATTGACGTCTCCCACCCGTGCCACCGGCTGTCCCAAGTGCTCCTCTAGGGCCTCGTCCTCACCAAGGGCTGCAGCGCTGGGGACAGGGGCTCTCTTTCCCCGCAGCCCCCCACGCTGCACACCAA
>NW_010208428.1:0-1069 GCF_000695765.1 Mesitornis unicolor | reverse complement strand
GTAATTGCCACCAGATCATAATTTCCCGATACCTCCAATTAGGCTTCTGGGTAACTTCTGCCCAAGTCTGCAGTTTCAGTTGTAAATGAGCATTTTACCAGGCAGAACTGGGGCAGGCACATATGCAAGGCTAACATACACCAAAATGACCTTTTTTTCCCATCGCACTTCTGCCACTGGTTTTCTTACAAAGGCTGACTTTTCAGATTCTGTGGTCTCTCAGGATACCAGTGTGACCATGCTGGGAACAGATTTCCTATGCGAGATTATTTCCACACAAAATATAACTGATATTCCCAGTCATGACTCCTAGAACCAGATAGGGATTGGCCAGCACTGATGTGCCCTTTACCAGTTTACCAGGCTACCTGCTGGCCAGCCAGCTTTCCTAAAGCAAAGCATATATTCAGAAAAAAAAGCATTTCAGAGGAAAAACTGTTAGAGCAGTGACGCTATGCCTGCTTTGCTCCAGAGATCCCTCTCACTGCCAAGATCCAGCCGGCTGGTGGCACTGACACCTATCATGCAACAAAGGTGTTGGGGTAGGGCCATCACATCCAAGGCACGTCCCATCCAGTGGCTTCCCAAATCAGGTTAAAGCATCCTCTGCCATCAGGATATAAATCATGGATGGATTTGTTGCTCACAGTACTTCTGTGTTTGGGGAATTGTAGTCATTATCATCCAGTATATTTAGTTCCCATTTTAAGCTTCTTTCCAACAGCCTACTGAGCTTGAAAGTTAGGGGCTAACCCAGTGTCATGGTTTAGGCAGTAGACAGAATATATCACCCGATGACTCCTTCCTACCAAGGGAGAGGAAGCAGGAAAAGGAAAGGAGACCTATGGGTTGAAATAGAAACAGATTTTTAAAAACAATAATAAAAAACTGTATTAGTAACAGTATTAATATAGAGTTAGATGATAGAGTGGAGAAGTAGGCCTCAGGAGTAGAATGGCAGGCAAGTCCCTCTTGGGATTATAGCCATCAAAGCATGCGGGCTGTCCCCAGAAAACTCTCCAATTTATAGTGAGCGTGATGTTCACAGAATCACAGAATCACAGAATCG
>NW_010208427.1:0-850 GCF_000695765.1 Mesitornis unicolor | reverse complement strand
TATCAACATCTAATGTCTTATGTCAACATCTGATGTGTTTATCAACATCCAACATCTTTATCAACATCTACCGTCTTTTGTCAACATCCAACGCGTTTGTCAATCAACACTGAACGTCTTTATTGACGTCCAATGTCTTTCTATCAACATCCAATGTCCTTCTTGATGTCTAATGTCTTTATCAAGGGCTAATGTCTTTATCAACATCCAATGTCTGTCTTTATCAACACCTAACGTCTTTATCAACATCCATAACATCTTTATCAACATCTATAATGTCTTTATCAACACCCAATGTCTTTATCTATCAATGTCTAAGGTCTTTATCAACATCCAGTGTCTTTCTGTATCAAGGTCTAACATCTTTATTATCATCCAACTTATTTCTTTATCAACATCCAACGTCTTTAAACACACAACATTTTTATTTACCAACATCCAACGTCTTTATCAACATCCAATGTCTGTCTTTATTGACACCTAGCATCTTTTATCGACATCCAACGTCTTTATCGATCAACATCCAACGTCTCTATTGACATCCAACGCCTTTCTTTATCAACATCTAATGTCCTTATTGATGTCCAATAGCCTTGTCAATATCTGATGTCTTTACCAAGGTCTAACTTGGTTATCAATGTCTAATGTCTTTATCAACATCCCATGTCTGTCTTTATCAACATTTAGTGTCTTTATCAATGTCTAACGTCTTTATCAACATCTATAGCGTCTTTATCAACATCTATAATGTCTTTATCAACATCCATAACATCTTTATCAACATCCATAACGTCTTTATCAACATCTATAACGTCTTTGTCAACATCTCTATCATCTTTGTCAACACCCA
>NW_010208426.1:0-2442 GCF_000695765.1 Mesitornis unicolor | reverse complement strand
GCCCCCTGTCCCCTCCGCCCCGCCGGCTCCCGCGCGACCAACCCCCCGCGTCTCTCCTCATGGCGCATGCGTAGAACCAGGCCCCCCTAGGGTAAAACGGACACGTGTGAGGGAAGGGCCGCCGCCCCCTCGGGCTCGACTGCGCATGCGTAGATCTGTCTGCGCGACATTAGTCACAGGGCGCTGAAATAGTCCCCAGCTTGGTCACTGCGCCTGCGCAGGATCGGGGTAAAGCTGCGCTGCGCGTGCGCAGAAGCGGCCCGCGCCAGGACAAAGCCGTTGCGCGCATGCGCTCTCGGTGTTTTCTCCAGGTGGCCGCGCTGAGGCGCGAAGCGCGGGGCAGGGTCGGGAGCTGGCGGGAGAGCGAGGAAACAGCGGTACCGGGTCTGAGCAATGCTTGTGCAGGAGCTGGGCCTTCCTCGTTCTCCCTTCATAGCCCTGGCCCTGTGAGAAGGGAAGCCCTTGGTCATGTCGGCCCCATGCTGCCCCGTGGGGCTGTGGAGAGAGCAGTTAACTCCTGCGTGGCAGGGGGTGTTACGCAGGGTTGAAGAGGTGAGGAAAAGAGTCTTATGAGCTGTAGTTATCAGAGGTTAAGGGACTCCAGTTAAAGGCACTGGGTGGGAGTGAGTAGGAGGGGACTTGTCTGCACAGTCTTGAAATCCAGCAAAGTGGCATTGAAGGGTTTTTCAGTCAGGGTGGTTGCAAATGTGAGAGCCCGTGTGTGCAGGGGTTTCTGTTACTGTGGTTTGCAGAGGCAGCAGTTATTTAACCAGCATACAGGATTCATTTTGGGCACTGCACTCCATAATATCAAACTTGGCCTTTTAGTAATAATTTGATAATTGTAGCATGAGAACATGGGAAGACAACAGCTTTTATAACTCACATGCATGCTTTAGCCAGCTGAGCTTGCCCACAATTCTTACTTGGTCTCTCGATATCTTGTAACAGGCCACTGTCTGCAGCAGCCCCTTCTGTGCAGAGCTGGAGTTGATGTGCATGGACAGATGTAGCCTCTAATGTCAGGTAACACAGCCTGAGCCTTGTCCTGTCCCTTTTGCCTCCAGGTGCCATTTCCAAACAGCCCCCCAACCTGTATAAACTCATCACTCGGTGGGCAGTGGCTGTGCCATCTCGCCTGCATAAGGGAGCTCCTGCTACTGACAGCTTCACAGCTGCGTGGGTCCCTGATGCGTGTGCCTGGTGTGTTCCTCCTCTGCTCGTTCCCTCCTTATTCATGCATCTCTTTTTCTTTCACCCCCTGTTGTGTATCTTCGGTGTCATTCTAGTGTGTTTCCCATTGAGATTCTTTCTCTGCCTGCCATCCTTGTCTCACAGCTGCATCACTTCTAAACGCCACAGCAGCTTCCTGCAGCTGGGATGAACCAGCTCTGCTCCTGGTGAGAGGCTGTCATTGCTGCAAGGTCTCCTCCTGCTGCCTCAGCCACACTCCCTGAGCACGCACAGCTCTCATCCTCCCACAGCTCCACTTCCTTTTCAGTTTTTAGAGGAAGGTTTCCTAATGGAGCCCTGGACTGAAAACTTGGAAATCTGGGACCGGTTTCTAATTCTTCCCAAGCTTTCTGAATGAACCTGGGTGCTTTGCTTAACCAGTCAGTTCACTGCCTGTAAGTTGTCACGTCTACCTTGTTTCTTCACTTTGTCTGATTCACACAGGGTGAGAAGGGGCTGCAGTGTTCCCTTGTCATTCCCTTACGCAGCCTACAGAGAGAGCAGTGCAGCCCTCGGCCTTGCCAAAGCCTGCAGCTGCTTTGGAAACACTCCCTGAGCGTTAAAATGGAGGTGGTTCCCTTCCAGGCTAAGGGCAGAGAAGCCATGTGCTGAAAACAGGAGGTGGGGGTGTTTGAGGCCATCTCTGCTCTGCCCACCCAGCGTTTGTTCGTCCCTGAATGTCCCCTGGGAGCAGCTGGTGGCTGCTGTGGAGGCAATCGCATCTGCTGGGGCTGTACAGCAGCTTTTGGAGAGAACGCCTTTGTTTTGCTGCAGAAGAGGAAGAGGCCCGGCAGCCCGGAGCGCTCGATATCGCGCGTTATGCAAATGGCAGCGCGTCAGAGCCGCTGCGGCCGCCTGCTCGGGCGAGGGGCCCTGCCGAGGGCCCAGAACAGAGGAGCTCTTGTTCCAGCTCTCGCTGGTGCCTCCAGCACGGCTGCCTACGCACTGGGCAATGCCCATGGGGATGCTCTGTGTCCTTTGCTCCTGTATTTTTATCTCGGCTAGCAGATACATTAGTCCATGGCTCCCAATGAAGCTTTTTGTTGTTCAGGGGATTAATAAATGCCGACCACTGAGTGCTGACCCTCGGGTTAGGGATCTGTGGGAGCCTCAGTGATTTCCATCTTGCTGTTAAATATTCCTTCATCTTGAGAGGCTGGGGCCAGCCCCGTGCGAGGCCCGGCCCCGGTGCCCTCTAGGCCCTGGTCC
>NW_010208425.1:0-250 GCF_000695765.1 Mesitornis unicolor | reverse complement strand
GACCTGGGTGGCACTGGGTGGGACCAGGGTGGCGGGAGGGCACAGGGTGGGGGGGTCTTTTGTACCACCCCATGGGGATGTGATGGTGTCCCCTCCCACCCCATGGGGACATTTTGGGGTCTCCTAGAATCCCCTGGGACACTTTGGGGTCCCTCCTACCCCATGGGGATGTACTGGGCTCCTCTCCTACCCCATGAGGACCTGCTGATGTCCCTTCCCACCCCATAGGGACATTTTGGGGTCCCCTCCC
>NW_010208424.1:559-830 GCF_000695765.1 Mesitornis unicolor | reverse complement strand
GGCGGGCGGTGACAAAAATGGTGCAAAAAAACCAAAAAAGTGACAAAAAAGCCCGGATTTGGGGTCTTTTTATTGGGGGGGGGGAGGGGCGGGGGACCTTTGACCCCTTAAAGGGACAGGCGATGACGTCATCACCACCAGTATCCCCAGTAAGGCCATTATGGGGTCACCAGTGCCACCAGTAAGGCCATTATGGGGTCACCAGTGCCACCAGTAAGACCATTATGGGGTCACCAGTATCCCCAGTAAGACCACTATGGGGTCACCAGTC
>NW_010208424.1:0-238 GCF_000695765.1 Mesitornis unicolor | reverse complement strand
TATGGGGTCACCAGTATCACCAGTAAGGCCATTATGGGGTCACCAGTCTCACCAGTATCCCCACTCCTCCCAGTTTCCCCAATGTCCCCATTAACCCCGATGTCCCCAGTGCTCCCAGTATCCCCAGTTTCCCCAATGTCCCCAGTGCCCCTATTGTCCCAGTATCCCCAGTGCTCCCAGTTCTCCCAGTGTCCCCATTGTCCCCATTATCCCCAGTGTCCCCATTGTCCCCAGTGTC
>NW_010208423.1:25251-38247 GCF_000695765.1 Mesitornis unicolor | reverse complement strand
ACTTTTGTCACTCCTGCTTTGTGTTTGATGGTGAGAAAATTTACTTGAAGTGTTTAATTATTCTCTTTAAATAGGTTGTGGCATTATTTCATATCCTTCAATTATAATTTAAAAAGAATGAATCGTGTGCCCTGCATCTTTACTTCATCAGAATGTATCTCAAGGGCTGTCTATTGTGGCAGAGTTTGCTGTAACAGGTTACGTTTTTATGGGGCCATACAGCCATGAAGCTTTCTACTGCACTGGCAGATTTCAATTCACTGCACTTGAATTCATCCCCAGACGGGCAGGGTGGCAGAGGAGGGAGACCCATTGCATCCTGTCAGTCACTGGAGAAGTGGAAAACCATGAGGAGGGGAAGAGGGATTTGGGGCAATGGCACAGCTGTCACCCGTTTGGGGTGATGCCAGCAGACACGCCGGCTCCGTGGCACAGGCCTTGCCGCTGGTAGGATGCTTGGGGAAGCCACCCCAGCCGAGCCCTAGCGTGAGAACCACATCCCTCACACCACCTCTCCACGGGAACCCCTCCTGACACCCTTCCCTTTCAAATCCCCTTTCCCTGGTCCGTGTCCCCAGCAGCAGCTGTCCCCAGCTGGCAAGTAAGGCCACAAGGTGGCCAGCTCTGCACCCACGGTGGCCCGAGGAGGCTCGAGGGTCTGCAGCTCCTGGGTTGCGTGTGAGTGCGAGGTGGAGCGGAGGGGACAGAGGGAGATGGCTCTGCAGGCACTAGAGGGCAGGACAGCCCACAGCAATCCGGCTGCGGAAAAACGCAGAAAGTGACTGGTAAGTTGCCGCCTATGTAAAGTACTGACACTTTCTCCTCATGCAGACCTGGAAGGAGTGCTCAGCAAACATTAAGCTATATATTTTGCTATGTACCTGTAGAAATGTTTCCAGAAGGAATGTCCAGAAGGAGTGCGTTCCTGCTGCCTCGTTGCTCAGGACCCACTGGCAATTCCTCTGGTGCTCTTTGGCCTGAAGGGACAAATATTGCCTCATCCCACACCACCTGATGCCCGTTTCCCTCCGGACCATGGGTCTGGACACTTCTGCATGCAGCTCTTGCCAGTCAGGGCTGGGGATGAAGACAAGATCCAGATGTGCCTTTTTTCCAAAGCATACAAACCCTTCAAGATACAGTTCCTGAGCAGTCATTATGAAACACCCTGGCATATGCAGATCCACAGCATTTGCAGTGCCTGACGTAAACACAGCAGCTTAGGATGCGAGCCATGACATATCCCTACCTCATTAGCTGACACAAACAGATGTTGTTAGCTCCAGGCTTGGAAATAACCCCAGTAGAATATTATCTATAATTGTTACTTCTAATTCAAAGGATATCCTTTCCTAGGAATGTATAGTTGTGCATGCTCAATCAAAGCATTTTTGCAGGCATCAAAAGCTGCTGCTTGGTCCACTGCTAACCAACCTTCTTCCTCGTTAGCGTCTGCAGACGGCACATTGATACTGCCAGATGTGGGATAGAAGTTCTCCAGAACCCGAAGAGTCCCAAGAAAGTCTGTAGCTGTTTCACTGTGGTTGGTACAGGAAATGGCTAAACTGTTTGCTGTACATTATTTGGTATTTCTCTAAACTGTCCATGCCAAACTATTCCCAAAAATTGTGCAGTAGTACCAGGGCCCTGTATTTTCTTTGGGTTAATTGCCCAGCCTCAGTCCTGTAAATGCGCTTTCAGTGTTTAAGCAGCTACTTCAATTTCTTGTGCCTCTGCCATAACCAATAGATCACCAATAAAATGGTAAACAGTAAGGGGAAGGGGCTACAGTGGCGGCAATTTTGGAGTACCTGTCAAATACTCATTTCTGCTGTTTTGGCATTTGCCAGGTAGTGCCTTGCCTTGAGGCAGCATGCAGGGCAGAGGGTGGGTGCAGATTTGGCAATGGGGCTGGAGGCAGTCGTTTGTTTTGAGTAGTTACTAACTTTTGCCATTGGCGACACCATTTCTGATGTTGTGATCCTATTTATTTCTGGTCGTGGGACACTGGTTTGTAAAAGCTCATTCCGCATTTGTTTCCTCATCACCCGTGCTGTAACTCCTTTGGGTTTTGATAGCTTTCCTTTATCCACTGCCCACACAGATGGTCCTGAAGCTACAGCCTCCATTTCTCTCAAGGTGTCTACTAGAGTGCCTACATTACCAGTAGCATGTATGACTGCTGGTATAATCAAGGGTCTAGTGAGGCACGTGCTCCTCTCAAAAGCTGCATTTCGATACTTCTCGTTACTGCTGCCCTGTCCGGCTTGGACCCCATAATCAATGCATGAGCCATCCCCATCTGCTGCACTAAATTAACACCCTCCTCCACTGTACACCAGTTTCCAAGATACAACATTAATTCAACAGGTTCAGCATACGCTGTTAAAACTGCGGCACACAGCCACTGATATAGTGCAGGTGCAATAATATCTTGCCCATCAGGAGCTCGGATATTTTGCAACTGAGCATATCCTTGAATCTGATCATCACTGGCTATAGGGCTTAATAAATCCTTTTCACTCATTAATAAGCAGATAGATGCAACTCCACTATCCCAAGCTCGCAAAAGCCATGCCAGTATGACTTCCCACTCTTTTACTGATAGATCTCTGAAAATTCCCTCAACTTTTTTGAGCTGTAAGTATGCGTGACCTTCACGCACCCATCTGCTGCTTCTTGCTGCCCCTTCGTTTGTATGGAGGGTCGTGCTTCTACCACCTCCCTGCCTTCTATATCCAGCTCAAATTCAACCTCAGGGTCCGAGGATTCACTCCAGGTATTTCCATCCCATTCCTTGGGATCCCACAAAGGTTTGTGGTGAGAGCACAAATTTGGGAAATCAAAACCTTACTTTTTTCCATATCTGTCCCTTTGTTTATTAGCAGCATGCACTGCCAACCACGCTACAGTAACTTGCAGTACCTGTGTCTGATAGGGTGCCTATCACAGGCCTGTGTAATCTCAACACAGATGTTCTACTTGTCAGACACACAAGGCCAAACAACAATTAGTTTGAGATATGTTTTTCTACACCCCAGCTCCAAGTCACTTGAGCGTGTTTATAGCCCTCCTCCCAACCTTTCGTTATTATCCCACTTTGGTTGTTCGTATATCACAATAAAATAATTGTGCCAACAGGAGCTACAGAGGAGAGGAAAAATCTAGAGTACTTTGCAAACGTGAAGGAAACAAACTGAATTTCAGATTCCAGTATCTTCTCAGAGTTACAGACTGCCGAAAAGTGCAATTGAAGACTAGCAGGAAAAATAGCTCTTTTCTGTTGTCTTCAGTGTTCCCGAGTAGGCCCTATTTGATGGAATTCTACTTTTCCAGGTAGCATCTCTCAGGACATCAGGTTCTTCAGAAATGCAAATCGAGCTGTGCAGGCACTTATCTTACCGGTTTGTTCACTGAAAAGATGTTTAATACACACTGTCTTTTGTCCCACGGCCACCTCTCTTCACAGATATTTAGAACACCCAAACATTTGCAGGTGAAGAGAGCAGAGTCTTGCAAGGTGTAGGCTAACGGGCTGTAGGAGAGGCTCCCACAGGTGGAGTGGCACAGAGGCAGGAGTTGCTGCCACTGATGGTATTTTCCCAGACAGATGAGCTTTGGGAGTCCATGGTCTGCAGACTACAGCATAAAGGACGATCAAGCTTAGACTCCCTTGATTTTTATTATTCTTGGCAGGCCTTTCAGAAGATACACCAGTATCGCAAAGAAGTCTTGATGCAAGCAAGGTGTTTGAAGCAGGACGAGGAAATACCTGTTGAAAGAAGACTGCTAAGGCAGTCTACGTCAACTAATAGATGACACAAGGTGTGGCTTAGCCAAAGACGGAAAAGTCCAACAAACAAGCATAATAACCAGAATGACTTTTGAGAAAGGCAGTTTCAGTTTATTGTCAAGGTATTTTCTTCCTTCTTTCCTCAGCAAGTATTTTAGATAACCTCTAACATGGACTAACAGTTTATCTTCTCAGAGTCACTACAGTTTCCCAGACACTGGTGATCATTTGAGACAGAGCATCTTTGTGGCACAAAAAGTAATTTTTGAGATTCTTTGTTCCCAAAACCTGTGTCGACAGAAGTTGTCACACCATGCAAGAAACTCACCTCATGAATTAGATGACCAATTTGTTGCTTCAGAGTCCTGGGCTTCAGCACTGCATTTCAGGAAAGGCTTTTATTTTACACAAGCTCAGTTGCCCAGGGCTGTGCTTACGAGTCTAGAAACAAAGTAGTGCTAGTGATTTTTTAAACTCAAATAAATAACTTATCAACTGCTTTCATGTCCCAACGTGCCACAGTCTTCGCTTCCAATAAACTTTGCAAAAAGCTGTCTCAGTAAATGGAGAAAAACATTCTTAGCAATGGTCTGTGCAGGAACAGATAAAGGACCACCCTCTTGAATATTACATTGAGGTACACTTTTTTCCCATGTATATCACATCACAGAGACCTTTCTGTAGAATTTAAGTTTGGTCAACCCTGGATAACAGACTTTAGCCCTCAAATATCAAGTGTGCTATGTGTGGGAATATGCCAGGCTCCTCTGGGATGGCCAGCAGTTTGGTACCGCATGTCACATCCAGGGCTTGCAAGGGGATAGAGGCTACCCCAGAGCCACACCTTGACTTCTGTGCAACTGCAGGACCTCTGCTCCCAGCCACATGCTCCCTGGTGCACAAAAATCTCCTTTTTGAAATGTACTTTTGCTTTGTATTAGGACTTTATAAAAAGAAAAATGTACTAAAAGTATTATCACTCCCTCGCCTGTGGCTGCTGTACTGACTGTATAAATCTGGGGTTTGGGATTTTTTTAATCCTTTTGACTGCACTGCAGCTCCCAGTTGGCACAGAAATTTACAACACCCCAATTAAGGAGGGAAGGATGGGACCATCTTTCACCAGGGCAGCTTCTCAACTGGTGATGCTGCGCTGGGCACTGAGTGCTCTTGTCACTGTAATGCTCTTTCACCAGTTTCAAACTGGCCTCCAAATCAGTTGACTCTGACAAATGAAATTGGTAGCCACTTTCCTTACACTCTTTTCACACTGGGTTGCAGAAAAACGGACACAAAGAGCCCTGCCTTCAGGAGCTTACACTGTGTATTTGACTTGTAAAGAAGACACTAGTTTGCCACTGAGATGTACAGGATGACATGGGAGTTAAGGAACTCCTAAATATTGCCACTGCGGAAGCATTCTTCTTCAAATGGCAGCTAGGGCATTTTGTTCCCTGTAGTTCTTTGTTGCTAGATTTTATCTAGTTGTTTGGTTTTTTTCCAAACAAATTAGTTTTCACCATCTGAACTGAATTATTTACTGTTTTTTTCAAGAGGCAGTGAATATGCAGAAACTTCTGCAACCTGCATGTCCTGACAGATTTTAATTTGTCCCAGTTCTGGTTTTATACCGAGCTCTGGTGCACAAAGAGAGCAGTATACTGGAGACAGAAGCAACTCGTACCTTGGTATTGGCCTTTCTTCTGTGTCTACCCCCACGCATGCTCATGCGCACACATTTAGATGTGCTATTAACAGACAATTTCCTACTAAAAATCAATGACATTTTGCATTTGTATTGCTGGGAGAATCGATTTGCCCTTAAAAGGTTGGTTGTGCATTACATGAAATAACCTGACTGCAAAGAGCTGAATTTGCAACGTAAAACGTACTCGTTCTGCTGGGAACGCGCCATTAGAGCTTTTACCCAGTATTTCAGAACAATACACGACATGGCACTTCTTTACCAAATACCTCAATATTTTACTGTTGAGTGTTTATTAATCCACACTTGTATGGCCACAGTCAGGATCCAGTACTGAACACCTGCAAGACCTTAATGCTGCACTCGGATTTGAAGTTGGCAAAACTTCCTCAGAACCAAGAAAATACTCAGTGTTATGTCAGAAGACTTTTCTAGTCTTAACCATGAAAGAACTTCTGAAAGTTATTCAGATAACAAAGTATAAGGGGGCAACTAGGAAAGCTACTATCATGTATTTTGTATAATATATAGCTAAGGTAATTTGTAGCTTTGCGTTCTTTTCTGTGAGTACTGAAGTTATTTTAAATAAAACAGATAAAACGATTCCTCATTGCCACTGTAAATTTATTAATGCTTTGTTTTACTGTTGAAGTCCCTCCTTTCAATCTTCTCCTGTAGAAGCAAACAACAAATCATTTTGAACCACTTAAATAAATGCACTATTGCAACAGCTTTGTTGGAGCAGTGACTGCTGCTATAAATGGCTTTTCCACAACTTTGTGGGATGCAAACAATACCTGACAAGATGTGTTTGCCTGCAGTATTATAGACATTATCCCTGTGCTGCATGCACGAGTGGCCTCTCTTCGCTCCAGGTAATGATGGAAGGTTTAGCAGGTTACGGCACACAGGCGTCCCTGGAGAACTGCACCCAGTCAGTAGGGATCACTGGACACGGGGATGCTGGGAGAAATAAGGCAGGATCAACCTAAACTTGAGTCTTCCTGACTGTCTAGATTTCAGGCACATCTTTTCAGTGCAGAACCCTTCCAAGAGTTGCGTCGAGCCTGCAGCCACCTGCCCTGTGTTGCCTGATGCCTCCTAGACCATTCTTCGCTTCAGCCTATTACTCCTACTTCTAAGGACACAGAATTTGCCTTTTTCCTCTTCTAAAATGTTATCTCCTACCCCCCCCTTGACTTTGGCCATCTGTACCCTTTGGATTGTGAAGAAAAAACACACAGGCTAAAATTTTTCTTTCCCCTTGCTGTGACTACCCCATTGTTCCTTTGCCTTTTTCTCTCCTCTGTACTTGCTGAAGCTTCTTTATTTCCAAGAATCTGCATGAGCCTGCCCGCCTCATACCCTACCGTCGTTCTGTGCCTTCGCTGTACTCGTCTTCTCCTCAGTAATCTCCCTGCTTCACCTCTTCTGCCATTGATCGCTGCCTTCTTTCAGGCTGAGCCTTATGCATAAACCAGCCTCCAGTCCCGGTTCCTCAAAACCCCATCTTCATCCAATCCACCTATTCCACAATTCTTTTAACTGATTTCCAGTAACCTTCCAAACCTCCTCTCACCAAGCTATTGCTCCTTGCATGACCATCCTTCATTTAAATTAATAAATTCTCCTCTCTCCAGTATACGAACAGTGTTGTGAATGTGTTAACGTAATAATGGGGGGCTCGAATTCTAAGGGGGATTGGGGCTGCCTATATCTGACAGCAGCAAGGAGGGATTTTGAGGATGAACAAAGGAAGCACAGAATGAGTTGCTACAGAGCAAAACTTAGGGCAAGACTGAAGTTGAAAACCATTCCCAATAAAAGGAAAACCAGAAATTAATCTCACATCCAGCTTCCATAACGATTCCTGGGTTAGAGGGAAACTGTAAACCAACGGTAAACTACGAACAAGGCCCCTAACAGTATGATTCATTAAGCATCAGGATAACAGTCTCCTTTCTCTCTTCAGCATGGCCAAAGTTTGGGTATTTTCCCTCCTTTCCTACTGCTCTGGTCGTCTTTAGCAGAGGTTTCCTAAACTCAATCCGTAATTGTTGACCAGTAAAGCCACAGCTGCTTATAATGGAAGAAAGTAACTTTGAAGTTGGATGCGTGACAGAAAATTGAGCATGTTTTCCTCAGCATGATTCATTACACACCAAAGTTGTTGCTAAAGCAGAAAACACAGGCTAAAGCTGTCGTGCTCTGCAGGTTTTGTAGTGGAAACTTGGGTCAAGAACTGTACTGCTGATGGCAGTGGGGAGATGATAAGGCAGTATCTCCATAAGTGACATTAGTTGCCTAAATAAATATCATTATAAGCACTATTGAACATATTTCAGGACATTTAATGTATTTTACTACATCTTACACTGTGTAAAATGTTCTCATGCAGCAACAGCAGTAGAACTATATAAACACTGCCTTCTGCATGCTGAACAAAACCTGAGCCTCAACCCAAACTCACCTTACACCAGATGTGAGTTTTAGATGAGCACCAAGGCTACCTGTGGCCAGAGAAGAAATTCAGCCCATGCTACCTTTAAATTTAATCTGACCTACCTGCATTGACAAGATGGTGTGTGTGTATAAGCCAGGGCTTTCCAAAGAATGGAAACGCTCACGAGATGCTTAGCAGTTGCAGGATGCTTCGAACTCTCCCTTTGTAACAGTATATAGTTCAGATCAATATTAATAATACTTGAAACCATCTAGCCAATTGGGTTGTCATTTAATCTAAAAAATCCAATCGTTATTTAAATACATTTAGCACACAAAAATGGTAGAAAGTTTGCTGTGCACCAGTTAATCCCACCCTTGCTCCAGTTGGATTCACCTTCTCTGCTTCATCCCACTTCTCCCTCACTCTGCTTATAATCTGGTTCTCCAAGAATTTTTAGTTTTTCTGGGACAGGTTGCAAGTAAGAGAGAAGTAGTAGAAACACTCACAAACTATACTGGAAAAAGCTTAAATTACTTCAGTGTTTTTAGTCTCAGCATTGAGATGTCAAAATGGGATGGGTATGTAAGTACGCTTTAGTTATGAATTAGTAAATTTTGCGAGGAAAAGTGGCCATTAGTAGCTGGATGCGTGGTTTATGGCATTCAGTGGGTTGCCATACGCTGCAGGACACATCTTTTGAAGGAGATTTTAATCAACTCAAAAGACAATATGGCAACTGGCAGCCTTTTTCTTTATTGAAGCAAAGTCACAGCATTTCCATCACTGTTCCCCTCTCGTGAAGGGAAGAGTTAAACGAAGGCCCCTGAAATTTACATTACTAACAAGTAAAGTATTGAAGAAAGAGATTACAAGCATATTTCTCTAAAATAAATAATCTACAAAGAGTGCTTTTTTTTCTTTTAAAAGCAATCTAAAAATGTATAAATTCTACGGTAGGGAGATCAAAAGATATTTTAACAACTTTCAATATTTACAAACAATACAAAAACTGCGCACGCTGTCAAATGATGCAAAATTCTTCTTAAAAATTAAAAGTTTCATTCCTACCAAGAACCAAAAACTCCAGCCAATATTTCAGTTTTAATTAATGGTCTTCTTTACAATTGGAAAACCGTTAAATGTTTTTATTATCTGTAAAATATACAATAAAAACGAACCTCACTAAATTCTTAAGGTTAAAAAAGAAGAGAAATACTGCAGGCAAATCGAAAAGGAAAGTAACTGTAACTTACTCTTTGGTAACCAAAAGTTAGCAAGTATCTGTATTTCAAGTGATGAAAAGTAATAAACCTTCCCATTTTGACAAATGGTAGAAAGACTTCTGGCAAAACACAACCCCCAAATTTCGGTTTTGAAAGGCAGGCTCCACCTACAGCTCTGTAGTGCAAGTTCTCAAAGTCAAGTTTCGCCTTCTCGTTCCAAAATGTAACCCCTCCACACTCTGGCAGTTCACTGCTCAATTCCTCTCCCCCTTTCCTCTCATCTGCTCGCATCCTCCACACACATCCCAGTCATTCATTGCAGGTCGCTAAGGGAATACTCTCAGTCAAGGAAGCAATGGGTGTTTCACCAAGCCTACCTGTGTGGCTGCACAGCAGCTAGCTGTGAGTTATACAACTCGGCTCCCTTGTCCACATTAACTCTGTGTTTCATTTTCCCTTAGGAAAAAACCAGTACCCTGGAGCAATTCATAACCCGGTGACCTCACTGCTTTAGCAGGACACGCTTCACGGGACGCTGGGGCATACCCCAGCACCAACCCATGCAACCCCAGCACCAACCCTACTGCCTTCTCACAGGTGAATGTGCCCCATCCTGCCTCTCTCTGCTTAACAAACTCACTACACTGCACCACTACAATGCTTTTGAAGCAAATGTCCAGGTTGTACCACGGGAGCCTCCCCATTCCTCCTTGTCAGGCTTACTTCTAAATTTTGCTTGCACAATTACAGTCTCAAGAAAAAGAAAAACTTCACACCCCTACAGGCTCTGAGAAAACTCCCCCCCCCCAACACAAGAGGACTTCTAAGGCTTTACACAGAAAAATTCAACTGTTAACTGACTTTAAGCCACAGACCACTCATTCAAAGCAAGTCCTCCCCACCCTGACCCAACCATGCAGAACTATCATTGCTTCAGCATTTAAACACACACATGCAGTTCGTGGAATAAACGCTCAGCAAAGTAAACTTGTCCTGGTCTGGGCTTTCCTCTGGAATCTAGTCCTCTGTCATTTCCTAGACTAATATCCAACGCCTTTTGTCACTGCTTTTTAACTTTCTTCAGCTGAAGAGCTTAGATACTTCCTCAAAGTACCCGGTTGAGTCATTAAGTCTAGATGGGCTGGATCCAAGCTCTCCTTGCAGCCTGCCTCCTCAGCATACGGGAAGTCATTCACATCCAGTTCGTCACTGTTAAACATACCGAGCTGCCTCTCCTGCTGCTCGTCCAAAGTCCTTCGGACCCTGCCCTCCGCCTGTTCCACCGCTTCCCCATCTCCTTCACTAATGACGGTCATGGGGCTGCTCTGGATGCGGTTGCGGACATTGTACTTGCTGCTGGCCGCGGAGGGGGGCGTTCGGGACCGGCCGTACCTGGTGCCAGAGAAGGACAAGCTCCTTGGCATCAGGCCCTCGCTCTTGGCCCACTCCTCCTGGGCCCGTTTGCCCTTGCTGGGGGAGCAGCTGGCGGGGCTGTCGGAAAGGTCAAGAGAGGCATCCGGCTTTGCACGGTGGTACCGCGGGTCCGTGTTCTTCAACATCTCTGCCGCCGACATGCGGGAGCTGGTGTCACAGCGGCTGCCCTTCTTCAGCAGCAGGGCTTTGAAGTTGTCGTTGCTGGTGCTGCTCTTGCGGACGCTCCTCTGAATCGAGCCGGCCTGTTTGAGGGTAGACAAGGTTGGGGAAGCACCAGTGGGAGTTACGGGGGGCGATGGAGAGTGGTTGCGGCTACGGTCCTCCTCAGAATCTTTACGGCCAAGGACTTTCCTTTTGGATCTGGGTGTGAAAAACAACCAAAAAAAGAGGAGCAAACAAAAAATGAAACTTTTTACCTCCCCTAATTAAATTCAGCTTAGAGGGATGACAATGAATTAAGCTAAAGCAGAGAGAGGGATAAGGGAGAAATAATCTAAATCTAAAGCATGGGTAAGAACACCACCAAAACTGTATAGGCATCAATGCAGGCATTGGAAGTATAAGATAAGTTTATTGTTCTTTTTCTGCAAATCTGGAACAATTAAACTACTAAAACTGGCAACACGGATGTCCAAAACACAGTAGCTAACTTAGTGAATTGGGTTTTCTGGAGTCAGTATTCAACTGCTAAGACTAATGCACTAAAGATTATACTCAATGCCATCTGTCTGTTAGTTTGGGGGTTTCATTTAAGTTTCTCATCTAGACTATGTTGGGGTTTTGGGATTTGTTTTACTCTTTCATTTGATGCTCTCTGGAGAATTAGAAGTGCAGTTTAGTGCACTTGCCTTTAGAAAAGGATATTGCAAGGCACTGCTGCTGAAGGTAAGATGAAGTGAGCCACATGTAACTATTCTGGATTAAATTATTTTTTAGAAAAAGAAAAACAACCTTCTCAACCCAAGCATTAAATGAACAATGAAAACTGAGTCTTCCAGCTTCCATTAAGATGCACAGACAAAATTAACAGTTCTGTTGGTGCTCTGTCATTGCAACTCCTTGACTAAACGAAGGAGAGACCAACTTCCTAGCATGAAAGTTATCTTTCCAAATGGAAGCATGGAGTGGTTTTTTTTAATTTAAATGTAAAGTGCAGGGATTAAAAAATAAAACAAAAAACAAACCATCATGACGCTAGGAATAAGTGGAAACTGGACTTCTATTGCCACATTTTCACACTATTCGAAATCTTACAGAAAGAAATGTATTACATGCCTGGTATCTGTAAGCAAAGCTGCTTTGCTTCTTTGCAGGCTAAGCAAGAATTAATTCAGAAAGATTGTTTAAAGGCTGATTTTACGTATGCAATTTTGGCAAAAGTTTAACACAAGTCAGCAGACTTGTTCCAAAAACAAGATTATCACACAGTAATTCCATATTAATTTTTATCAAGCGTGTGTTCAATACAGACTGTTCCTCTTGTTATACAAGTTTGTACTTAACGTGATCTCTAGCTGTACTTTCTTAAAGGCCTTGAGATTTTGCCAAGGCAAGCTCAGATGTCTTTATGAATGGCAGCCTACTGATAAGAAAAAAATTGAAGAAAACAGAAAACAAAGCAGCAGGATCCATCACCTGAGTAGGTGGCAGCAAGAAGCACTGCCATAAACTCTGCCAAGGCTTTGGAGCGATCCTGTCTCCCTTAAGTGGTGAAGTTCATGTGCAAATCAACTCAATACCCCCCCAACAGCTGTACCAGCTGGTGCTGCCTCCACCTGCCTTTCTGGGAGAGGAATGCAATACCGATATCCATCCAGCCTGAGGATGAACAGACACCAGGAGACAGCACAGGGATAAAATGACGACTTCTGTGGTGGCAAACGTAAGAACATGTCTTGAGTCTGTATGCGAACATGCATTAGTTATAGGGAAAAGACTTCCCTTCATTAGGGTTTTGGCTGCCTATGGGTATCTTTAAATACTGCAATGCTGGGGTTGTACTGCTGCCAAAACCAAATGAAATTCCAAATAAGCAGGAAGCAAAATTCAATTGCAAAGATCTGCAAGGAAAAACTTGGTTATCCTGGCTTGAAGTAATTCAGTAAGTGCAGAGCAGTCAGTTTGCTGTCAGCATCTAACCAGCTTTTCTCAGCATGTATGAATTATGGCAGAAACTTAAGAACCAAATTTGATTTTGGTGGCTTTGCAGACATAGATAGGGTATATATGAAAAAAACCCTGTGACTTAAACTTAGATTGTTTTTCCTGCCTTTAATGCACATACCACTAAATTTCATGTCTTAACTTCAAAGCACATATTCAAGAGTGCCAGTCACTGAAATAATACCTTTTAGAAATAGGAGGGGGGAAAATAAAATGTTTTTATTAATTAACA